>NC_088858.1:14094621-14252121 GCF_963853765.1 Magallana gigas | reverse complement strand
TGCTCAGTAGTTCATCATAGGCGTTATTCAATGTTTTAAATACATTGCTTAAGAATTGAAAGGAAAAGAAATCAAAGATAATTTTATATTTCTGAAATTAATTTAACGTTCTGTTTGATGTTAACTCGCATTATTTTATTCTGCCAAAAGAATAACGTGAAGTATGAATCTACTGGACATTACATTTTTATTCTGTATTATACAATAACTTTTTATTTTAACGATCAAGTGGAATGACTTTCTAGACAAATTATAATAAAAAAATAATTAAATAGAAGGAATGAGTGCATACAGGGCCACATATTTCCAATGTTTACAGTGTCATTCTCTACTTCTCTCGTAACATGACTGAAATACATATACTGCATGCACACAATTACATTTACCTCCGAAAATGTATTACATACAGCGATTAGTATGTTTTACTAGACACAATATTTAATGTTTAACAAATCAATAATCCTTAGTCTGTAAGATCATACATCTAAAACAAGTTTTCAAATTTTATACCAATGTTTATATGTATTATTTTAGGAATAAGGAATCTTTGAGTATTATTGGGGGGTAATAAAATATGGATAGAGTTGATCAAATCCAATAAAGCATAAAAGGCTTTATGATTCATTTGGTCAAGCACAACCGTATTTGATCACCTAATGATATTTACTTATATAATTTTCAGCAGTTGTACGATTAAATACATGTACGGTATTAGAATAGTCATCGGTGAAAACCATATTGGACTATACATTACAAAATCAATTCATAATGTTATCATACACAGAGACACTGTAAAATGAAAACATATAAAGTTGGGGAGTCAACATAAACTACATGTATAATTTACATGGATAATGATCACATCTCATTTCTAACTTTATTGAACAGAATCTGATGTTTTTACTTGGTTAGCATCAGCATGTTGTCAGCTTATCGATGCAAATAAATAAATTTTAAAAATCATTACTGTTGGTCATAACCTGTCACATAAACATGTGTTGTACACTCTATGTTCCTTCACTGGAGTTGTCAATAACAGAACATGTATTTTGTAAGCTTTCATGATCTTGGTTTTTATTTTTGTATACAGGTGATACTTTGAACAGGAAGTCTTTATATGAGCCTTCCCTCCCACAAAGATGTCGACAGTTGATCTGCACTAAAGGAAAGGCAACAGCCATAATAGTAGGGATGGGAATTTTCATCCTCCTGGTGGCTCTAATTGCAGCATTTGCAAGATCAGGTTCCAGAACCTGTGATGGTCAAACTACAGAATCAGTGACCCCAACCGCTGCACCAGTTGAAGATTACATTGCCACAAATGGTGAAAAGTTCCCGTGGAGGAATATTAGACTCCCACCTTCAATTTCTCCCTTGGAATATGATATTTATCTCCATCCTAATCTTACTCAGAGAAAGTTTTCAGGGGATGTGAAAATTAAGTGCCAAGTCTTAGAGAAAACAGACTTTGTAGTTTTACATTCCAGAGATTTAGTTGTCACACAAGTGTCAGTGAAAACCCTACCGGACAATGATGAAAAGAAAATAACCAACCAGTTGGAGTACACAAAAAACGAGCAGATCTACCTGAAATTAGAGTCAAGCGTTTCTTCTGGGGACAAAATACATATAAAAATGCACTTTGAGGGGAAATTGAACAAAAAGTTATCAGGATTCTACCTTGGTACATATACAGATAGCCATCAAGTCATAAGGTTTGTAATACAGTTACTGCATGCATATATCAAAAGGATACTTTTTTTTTAAAGGATGTAATAATAAATTTATCTGAATCGATATATGAATTCTCACTAAGTGTAAGATTGTGATTTTATCATCTGTCGTACTCTTATACAAACAAAGAAAAGGAAAACATGTTGCCACAGCGATACAATGTTCCTTAACTAAACAAGATGTTCACAGGTACACAGTAATCAATAGAGGTCGACAAAGCATAACGGTGTAGTTTAACGAAACTTGATACATTGTACATGTATAAAAATTTAAGTGTGAATAACAAGTTTGACACAAAATTATTTTGCAGTTAACTGCATTTGTTAAAAGATTTTTTTTGTAAAAATTAGCATATAATCTTAAAAATCTGTTTATACAATTAAAGTAATTCAGAATGGCATTAAATTCTTTGAAAATCTTCATTTATAGAGCTATTCTCTTAAATGGCTTATAAAACTGTGACAGTTCTACATAATGATCGATCGATTCACTGACTTTTCTCAGTAAAATGTGTACTGCATGCCTGCATGCATGACCGATAATTGAAGCAAATACACCAGAGAAACTTAAACAGTATAGTTTTTGATCCAAATCAAAACATATTTTACACTATTTAAGTTATTGTAGTAACTAAGACATTTAGGAAAGAATTTAGAAGAGCAATATATTTATATAAAGGGTTGAATTGGTTTTCATAAAGATTTATAATTGTACTTAACACTTTTTTATTTGGCAGGCATTATTTTTTTTCAAGTTAAGACTACCAGTGCAGTTATGATAATGGTACAATATGTATTATCATGCATCACTCGATCATAAAAAAACCTAACTTATTATAGTATTACACTTTACTTTTGAATACATATATCTGTATATATGGGAAATGTATTTGTGAACAATATATAATGTATCACAAAATTGTGGAATGGTATGACCACTTATCATTACTAGTACAAAGTGTAGGGACTATAAACAATTAAAGTAGTCATTGTGTATTGTATTTCCTGTTCAAGAGTGTATTATAAAGACATCATAACATCACAACTATCATATTTCACAGACAAAGTCCTTCCATCAATGTTAATACACATAACCAAATGCAAAGTACTTGTAATTTTTCAACAGTTAAAGTTCTTTTATCTTTATAATTTTCCAGATATCTTGCCTCCACGCAGTTTGAGCCCACTGCCGCTCGCCAAGCATTCCCATGTTTTGATGAACCTGCTATGAAGGCCAACTTTTCCATGTCCATTGTGAGAGACAAAGACTATAAGGCCCTGTTCAACATGCCACTGATATCCTCCACCCCCACCAATGGTCTGATGCGGGACAAGTTCCAGCAGAGTGTCAAGATGAGCACATATCTGGTGGCCTTTATTGTGTGTGACTTTGATTCCATCACAAATAAGACCAAAGCTGGTACTAATGTAAGTACATGTACAATGGAATATGAGATGGATATTGGGTTGTTGATACATGTATTAGATGATTACATCTAAGTACATAAAAAATATTATCTATTACCTTTCAAACAGCATTATACAACATTAAATATATGTACACTACAATGAGATTTTGAGCAGGGTGTATGTAGCTCATTACTCATTTGTTAGAGAGAAAGAGAAAGAGAGAGAGAGAATTGGTTCTATTGTATTTGTCCTCTTGTCATACATGTACATTGTATAAGCTGCCGATTTCCCATGTTGTGGACTTCTGTGGAGAACTCCACCTACAGAAATTCACGAAAAATATTGTAATACTTGGGAGCAAAGAATATGTCAGAATTGACATTCTGATTGTAAATGAATATTTGCAACTGTACGAGGGTGGTTAGAATAGTTCGCGGACAAAGTGATTTACGGCAAAATTACTGTGTACTTTGCAGAATGATGTATGTTTTATTAAATGACTACCAATTGGAAATAAGTGTGCAAAAATTCATATGATTTTGAAGTTGTTTTCAAAAGATACAGTGATTTTTATTTTGCATGAATTGGATTTATGGGGCACCATTTCATGTTTCCACGACATCATTTAATGTCAAACTACGGAAAGACAATTTGAACCTGACACTCTTTTTCAAAGTAAAGACCTTTTAGTTCACTCACTTTTCATGCCATTGACCCATTTATAAAACGCAGGTTCCCACCATTATTTGTCAAATTTTTGTATGAAGTCTTTTGTGTCATATCATAGATCATTTAGGTTTGAAAATCTCTGCCCACGCAGTTTCGACTTCAGATAAGGAAATAAAGCGAAATCCATAGGTGCAAGATCCAGGCTTTATGGGGGGTCGCGGTGCTGCAAGAGCTCAAGATATCAGTATTTCCATTTTCAAAATTCAATTCCAATTGTGGTTCCAATTGTAAACCTTTGTCCTATAAAAATAGCAGCATCAAAGAACATTTTGGTCTTTTTTCTGCGTGCACACAAAATTTAATGACGGCCCGATGCTCCAAGGTGTCCATTTACTTAAACGTTTTTTGACTCATTTTTCTTGTGTTGGAAGTCCTTATTTGGTGAAAAAACGGTCAGAAATTCTTCAATTTAATTGAAACTTTAACAAATGACCTTCGTAACTTATTGTGATGTCATATGAAATATCGTTTATTTTTATGCGCTTAAACTGTACATTTTCTTAATAAGAAAAAATGCATAGTACAAAATATAAAACACTTAAAAACTGACATGATCTGTGAGGCATATATTATCAAAATAATTAATCTGTATATTTTTTAAGGTGCATTTAAAATCAACAAATCTTTACATAGTTCTTAGAAAATACGTCAAGATTAAATATGAAAAGTTTTGTTAGTATCATGCGAATAGTCCGCTCACAATCAAACTTGTCCGCGAACTTTCTAACAATTAACCCTCGTATATGTTGTAGTTTGATTGTTGGGAGAGTTAACATGATGTCACATTTTGATAGGTAAAGGTAACTGTCACTGTATATACTGTACATGTATCTATCTAGTTCTGAAAGACTAATTATAGGTGACTGTATACGGTATGTCACATTCTTTTTGTATGTGACAGAGACTGTTTATCTCACATTTTGATTGTAGGTGACTGTATGGGCCCCAAAGGATCAGATCAGCCAGGCTCACTACGCCCTTCAAGTAGCAGTGAATGTCCTGGACTGCTACAATAAGCTATTTGATATTCCTTATCCACTTCCGAAACAAGGTATGGCTAGACTTAATTGTAGTGGTGGATACATACGTTTTGTGTGTGTAAAGAATATGTAGTTGCGGAAATTTTTAAAAATAGCTCTTGCTTCATGTACAAGTATATTCATTAACTGCTGCCAGGGATAATTGAATGCAGAAGAATAAAAGTGAATATGTTTTTATGTCATAACTTGATGGAGTAAATATCTTCAGATATAGTTGTTTCTTGATTTTTAACCGGGGTTTCCAACGGAAAAATCTGGTTATTAAAATAGTGAAAATGGCGGGCGGGTGGGCGGGTGGCTGCCAAAAGGGTATCCTCATTGTATGGATAACTCCTCCTACAGTTTTCAAGATAGGAAGTTGTTCTTTTGCAGATCAATTGTACATATATCAGAGGTGTGCATATTGCTAGGATTTTGATTTCCGATAATTTATGAAAAAAATACCAGCTTTTGAACTTAGTCATTTTTTGGCAAAATATTGCATATAGGGCACTCCATTTCACTGGATACGGGTTGACATGGATTATAGATACAGTTCACATAAAAGAAAACCCGGTTTGCTGTCACATTCACAGCTTTTCACTTGTCTGTAAACTGTACTAATTTCCACTTTAACATTCTTCAACCCTCTTACAAATGGATATGGTATTAACAGACTTGGTGGCTATTCCTGACTTCTCATCTGGAGCTATGGAGAACTGGGGCCTGATCACTTACAGAATGACAGCAGTGCTGTATGACCCCGTACACTCCTCTACAAGGGACAAGGAGTGGGTAGCCATTGTGGTGGCCCATGAACTCGCTCATCAGGTACAAACAACAACAAACAACAATAGACTAGCTTGTGAAGTTTCATTATAACAGAGGGATTGCTAAACAGTACTTAGTGTACCACTTTTGAATTTAGAGTACAAAATCACAAGATATTCAGTATGGGTTGTATTTCAAGTATCCGGGGTAGACACATGTATAATGTTTGATAATTGGATGCATGCATTTAATTTTTTTATGCCCAGGCCATGAAATGGCTTAGGCATATACATGTGTTACCCCGTTCTGTCATTCCATCCCTCCATCCTTCCATCTTTTTGTCATTCCATCATCATTCACTCTCCAATAATTATCTCAACAACTGTTGCACACAATCAACTCAAATTTGATATATGGATGTACAGTACCGATAAGGCCCAACTTAACACCTGAATAAACCCTAACTAAACCCTGGGTTTACTTTTGGGGTTTACTTTGGGTTTATTTTTTGAAAATTTGGTTCCACTCGGGGTTTACTTTGGGTTTTTGGGTTTACTCGGGGTTTACTTTGGGTTTACTTGGAAATTGCTTTTGAGGTCAACTGTACGCACAGAACTGTGAAGCAGACCCATCTTTTATCTAACCATACTACTGCCAATAATTCCTGCCCCTTGTATATTCTGAATACACACTTAGCTTCTGCTTGCAGGGGCATATTTCTGACTGGGTTTATTCTCTGTGCCCACTCTTGGTTTACTTTCGGTTTACTTTGGGTCCACTCTAGTAAACCCGCAGTAAACCCAGAAAGTAAACCCAGGGTTTAGCTGGGGTTTACTTTCTGTTAGGTTGGGTCTGATTGGTACTGTACTTTATGTATATACAGGTTAAGTTTGAATTTGGTTCTGGTTCGATGATTTTTGACAGAGTTATGCCTCTTGAACTTTGAAAAAAAAGAGAAATTCTCAGTTTTCGCTCTCTAACTTTCAAAGGGATGCATATATATAAATTTGATATTTCATACGTTGGTTATTTACAAGAAAATATAGATCAAGTTTGAATTTAGTTCTGGTCCAATGATTTTTGACAGAGTTATGCCTCTTGAACTTAAAAGAAAATGAGTATAATTTTCAGGGATTTATAACTTATTCTGCAATTTAACAAATATTAAATTTATGGCATTTGAAATTTTGGTCACCTGTGGTGGCATTTTTGGCGTTACGGCACATCTAGTTTTAACGCCAAAAATGAATTATAATGTACTAGACCTTAATGAATATGACAAACGCTGTTTATGTTCAAAACGAATCAGCAGATAGAAAAATCAGCTTAAAAAATAACTGTTTACTGGTATATCAAACCAATGTAAAGAAAAATGTGGCATGTACGAGCCTTGTTTGCACAACAAAGAATTGTGAGCTCTTTATCTTGCTTATAACTTTATGAATGACACTCAAATTTTGGTTGATCATTAGAAATGCATTACTAAAGCATTATAAACAAGAAAAATAGAATTTGACCAAAATCGTGACCGTGCCCCTTTAAGTTATGGTGGGTGACTTGCGGCTGATTGAAAGATTTGCTAATACAATTTACTGGTATTCTGTTATCTGTGTACTAGATACCGGTACATGTAGTTTCATATATTTTGTACCGATATATTGGTGTCTTTGCAGTGGTTTGGTAACCTGGTCACTATGAAGTGGTGGGATGACTTGTGGCTGAATGAAGGCTTTGCTACATTCGTGGAGTACCTAGGAACAGAGTCGCTCAATGAAACCTGGAAAATGGTAAAACAGATTGCATTAAAAGGAATGAAAGGGCTCATTTTTATTGAGAAGAGAAGTAAATAATGATAATGTAATTCAGAAGGTTTGTCAAATAATTTTTGGAAAGAAAAAATTGGAAACAGCGAAGAAATTAAACCAAAACCTTTTAAAATAATGACTTTTTCAGTACAATGCTTGTGTATCAATCAGTATTTTCAATGTTACCCTTATTCATCTGCATTTGATGTCCTGATACATTAAATTGTTTTACAGAGATCAAAATGAAAATGTCAGATATTGTTTCCCTCTTTATATCATGTATATAAAGAAGTGATTGTGCATTTAATTACCAATTATTATTCAGAATTAAATTAATGCATGCTTTTGACTATTTGGTTACATGAGAAAAAGTATTTAATATTCATCAGATTTCATCAACTAGTCTAATTGTTGTTGAATCATCCTTAACAGGAGCAGCAGTTTTTTGAGCTGACGTTGTCCCCAGCCCTAACATACGACAGTGTGAAGAGTTCCCACCCCATAGCCACACCTGTCCACAACCCAGACCAGATCAATGACCTCTTCGACTCCATTTCTTACTTCAAGGTTAGTGTAATGACAGAGTTGATTCTGTCTTTCAAAGACGAATGGTCTAGATTTGTCGCAAGCTGTGTTGACTTAATTGTTTCTTTCAGGATTGATAAGTATGCTTTGTTTAGCATGTTTCCTTTTGTTTCTAAATCTCTGATATCAATACATGTCATGTACAATTTTTGCTGCAAAACCATTTGAATTTTTAAACTGTGTGTTTTCATGATTAAGTGACATAGGGAATTGATGCTTTCTTTTTTAACATTTTTAAAAATAGGTCATTTAGTTCAGGTAACCCTGTAAGTTTACCCTCTTTCTTTGTCCTACTTTTTCTTCACCATAAATTAATTTTACCATACATATTAACTCCTAAATATTTCTGACATATTTATATAAACATCATGACCATTATGTGTGTATTAACAAAAACTTTTGACTTTTATCAGCCTTTAATAAGAAAATATATGTACTTTAATTCCATTCCTGTTTTACTGATGTAGACTAGTGGATTAAATCTATTATAATCAAGGATGATGTATTTTTCAAAAGTACATGTACTGTTGTATAATTTACAGTGTATAAATAATGAGAGGATAGTATTTTCATTAATAATTTTTTATACCACTTTGTATATACTTTTGAATAAAATGATAGTTACTTATAATGCTTGTCTGAATCAAGTCTTCGTCTTTTACTAATATTTTTCAGTTTCATGAGTAGTCATAAAATCATAAAATGTTTCTTAAGAGCTTTTGTATTGGCAATGTCATCATCAGTCCTTGCCTCAGAGTCAAAATCTATATTTAATGTACATTTAATGTATGATACAAGTATATGTTGTATTTTGATTTATCACACCTCCCAAGATCACAAGTAATCTGACATGCACATATAATCCAGATACATGCATTGCCTATTCTTTTGAGGGTCAAACAACATACAGCTTATATTTTGATAGGGAGCCTCTGTCATTCGAATGTTGAAGACTTTTCTCGGAGAGGCAGATTTCAACAAGGGCATCAGCAGCTACCTTAGGAAGTACAGCTACAGTAATGCTGTCACTGCCGATTTGTGGCAGTCTTTATCAGAGGTACCCTAATATTAACTAGTCAACTAGTCATGTCCTTTGTGCATTCTGTGATTTCATTGATACTTGTGGGCATCATTTTCTTTCATTATTTTTTTTGGAGGGGGGGGGGAGGGGAGGGGGGGGGGAGGTTAAAAACAGGCAGTTTTAGAGTTAAAGTAAATTTATTTATTCAAGGAAAGTAACTAGACCAATACAATTAACCTTTTGTCTTGTTTTTGTTTTTGTTGTTGAACAGTCTTCGTCTCAGAAAATAGATGTTAAGGCTGTAATGGACACTTGGACCCTGCAGATGGGATATCCTGTCATCTCAATCAGTAGACAGGGATCAAGGGTCACCCTCTCTCAAAGCCGCTACCTCAGCTTCCCACACTCAGTCATAAAGGAGGAGTTTCAGTCTCCATATGGGTATGATATCATGAGATATTGTCAGATATCATCAAAGTAATAGGATATGATCAGACATTAAGAGATATCATCATAAACACAGAATATGATATTATTTGATATGGTCAGATGTTAAACAAAGGAGGAGTTTCTGTCTCTATTTAAGAAGGATATCATCAAACATGGTTAGATACATGTATCATCAACTAATAGGATATTATCAGACATGTACAGATATCATCAAGTGGTCATAATACATGTAAGATAGTACATGTACATGTATATTATCTAGTTTTATCAGATATCCTGTCAAATAAATAGCTAAAGTATCATTAATAGTATAGTCAAATATCATCAAATATTGGTATTATTAGACATTAAAAAATAAAAGGATAATTATAAAAGATCTTAAGTTAACAATATGCATTTATTATTTATCATCATCATAGCTTGAGCATCAGAGAGGATTTTATCAAGATCATTTTTATTCTACTTTGTTTTCCTCCCACACTCAACATGTCTTGATGATTCTTCTGCTGTTGTTTTGGAAAGTGTAAAAAAAAACCAGAATAATCTTAAGTGGTAACTTGTATTATTTTTTTGTAGTTACAAATGGTATGTGCCGTTTGTATATGGTGAGATGGAAGAAGGAGGTAACTTTATAGAAAACAAAGTATGGCTCAACATGACACAAGGTATTGTTATGCTTTGATTAATTGTTTATGATAATTTTACCTTTTAATGGCAATTTCTAACTTTATTTCAAATCATATATTTGCAAATTATACATTTTTAGACAAAGCATTTAAACATTTTAGTGTCTTTTGATTGAATAATACTGGTACGCAAACAATACTATTACAAATTTCATGACTTTATTTATGATGGCTCCGTTATCTCATTAATACATATACTGTACCTGTATTACCGTATATCAGGGTTTTTCCGCGTCATGTTTTTCCCGCGAATCAGAGCCTAGAATGGTATATAAAATTTATGTGAATCAAATTTTCACTATTTCAAAGTCACATTGTAAATATAATTCACAATTGTTTAAACCTGTGAGGAAAGAGGGGAAAAGTAAATTGTTGCTCTTTGTAATGAAAAATTCGGACAAGGAATCCATTTGCACGTTTTCCTTAGTGTGAAATAATTACCGATAATTATTTGCAGAGACGCAAACAGTCATAAATAAATAAATCATGTACCGTTACATATACCAGTGGCTCAGGTATAATTAGACATCGGTTTACGCAAGGAAAGCGACCATTTTAATTAGATTGTCAGTGGATTATTAAATAAACAACAGGGCTTACAAATCTATTATCTGGCACCTGTCCTCCGATCACGCAATTTCTACCTCTAACTAAACTTACTGAACACAGTTCACCGTACTTTTACTGACCTGTTTACTTTATCAGGAAAGAGAGAACTATTTTACAAAAACAAAACTTTGTATCAAATTTACGCTGATTTATTTTCTGCAATTTGGAAATCATCGCAAACAAAGCAGAAATTGGATATATGCAGAAAAAACCTGATAAACAGTATATGATTTATATTCAACCAATGATAATTGTCATTATCATTAATAAACATAGCATCAATTACAACTTTATGAAGTTATTAAATATCTGTTAAGAATTGAATTGAGCAATAAATTTTATTAATTATAAAAGTTGTTTTTTGTAACTGTTTTTTAGCTGTTGTAAACGTTGACAGTAATAAGTTGGTGATTGGTAACTATGGAAACACTGGATACTACCGAGTGAACTATGACTTGTCCACCTGGCAGAAAATAACACAACACCTGATGAAAAACCATAAGGTAAATATTTGTTTTATTCTATTAAATGGTCATTTGGCCAGGTTTACCTGTATTGGTGTATCCAAACGTGCTTAGTACAATTTTATATCAAATTTTGTTTACACTTTTAAACGATGGTTATGCTAAGTATGTGCATAATAAAAGACATTGCAGTAGTTTTCCTGGTCAATTAAGCCATATTTACATGTAAATGAAAAAATGCTGTACAAAATTTGTTTACAAAACAGACGACACAAAGGATACCTAGCTAAAGGTATTATGCCTCATGTTTGAATTAGCCCCTGATGTCGAGGGGCTATAACTGTATTATGACTTTGACATTGCTATGAATAAAGGTGATAATGTTTTGTCAAATCAAAAAAAAAGCTGTGTACAATATGTTCACTAATATTTCTGATGTTTGCTCTGTTAAGAATTGATGCATAACACGTGGGTTGAATAAAACCCATCATATGGAGGATGAAAACTTAATAGTTCCCCTTTTAAAACATTCCCATGAAGTAGTTTGGTTTGTTTTTTGTTTGCCTCTAAAAGAAATTATTTTATTTAGTTGAATTTTCCCATTTTCAAAAGGGGACCGATTCTGCTGGTGTAAATAGGCAAAAACCTATAACTTTCTTATTGGTTCATATGGAAAATTATTTGATACTTTAATAGCGAAAAAATTGGACCATGCAGCTTTAAAAAACATTTTCAAACACTGAAATATAACATAGCTCTTCACTATTGTTGCTCTATATCATGTATTCAAATATTTGTGTACGATTTTATGTGGTACAATTAGAAGCAATGTTAACTTAAGTTTGTGATCATAATTCAAACAATCATACTGTACATGCAAAAATTATCATCTTTTTCAGGTTTTCTCTGATGGGGATAGAGCAGGATTTATCAGTGATGCCTTTGAACTCTCCAGGTTGGTACATACAGTCCAACTTCAGTCTAAAGTTGTGTATTGTATAATGGTCGATTTAGAGTGCTTAAGTTAAACATTAAAAGAGTACTCACAGTATTTCTAATTGCTTAGCATCTAAATTTGTGAAGATTTAAGATGATGAAATCATAGTCATTGCTTTTCTTGGCAAGGATAAATGGTTGCACATTCTTCAGCACAGAGGAATCAGACAACCTAAAGTTTCTTACTCCCCTGTGTGTTGTTATCCTCTTTGAATGCTTTCTGTAGATCTGGGCTTCTTAACATCACTATTCCACTGGAAATGACAAAATATCTTGAGAATGAGGAAGACTTCCTACCCTGGAGTTCTGCCATATCAGCTCTGACCTACATAAAGCAAAGAATATATGACAGGGATGTGGTCACAATTTTCAAGGTGAGAGGGTCAAGGTTGTTCATGAATTCTTGCCATGTCACAGTGTTAATTCAAGTTGATCGAATTAAGGCTATTACATGATAGATAAATTCATAACTTTCCATGAAACTGTAAAATGATTGTTGATTATTATTCATGTATGTAAGAAGAAGTACATTTTGATTTAAAGCAGAAACATGTTGACATTTTACCTTCTTAGATGACAGTCATTTTCTTACAGAAATATGTTTTGAAACTAATGAAAAAGCAAATGACTCGATTGGGATGGAAAAAGGAGGGAGATTATCTTACAAGGTGAGGAAGGACTTGCTGCGAAAAAAATATAATTGAGCATTACATGCATTATCATCATTATATTTACAACAGCAGATATACCCTCTCTTTTTGTTACAGATGAGTCAAATTTTCTTTTGGTAACTGTATCAAGGGTCCTCCACACCTTTTGAAAAAGTTCTGCATGCAACCCTTATCTTCTATATTCTAAATATATGGTATTCTAACATGTGCTTGACTTGAAAATGGCAGAAAAAAGTAAATTTTTGAGGAAAATATGGACTTTCAAAAATTAATAACAGTTACTATAATACACAGTGTAGAGAAATGTCCACTTTTGGTGATATAATTAGGTTCACAGTGGGTTGAGATTACCATGTTGTGACATACTGTCATAGGACGTGTCGATGATCACAGGGTGTTGATGAACCTTAAATCACTACAGGGGAAGCATTTTCTAAGTTTGTATTTTAGGTTACAGAAAGATCGTACTTCTCTCTCTACTAGAGATTTTTATCTAAACAACAACTATTCAATTACATCAGAATGACATAATCAATCTTGGAAAAGATCCTCCTAATGAATGATTGATTGGTTTGCTGTTATTTCAGGCGTCTTCAGTCTTTGCTTATCAGTGTAGCTGTATCGTATGGAGATGTAAACACAGTGAAGGAGGCAACAGATCGCTTCAACCAGTGGATGCAGAACACAGATAAGTATGTACATGTACCCAGTCTAGGGAGTGCTGTGGTTTCATTAATATTCCTGGGCATCAATTTTAAATTGTGAATTTAGTGAAAATCAGTTTGAAATTCGAGAATATTTAAATTTATGCCTAATTATCCTATCAATACAATAAATCTTAAATAATAGCACTTCAATAAACATTTTATTTTGTGGAGAAACTCAGCAACAAGATACACAAAAATTGGTAATCAACAAATATGGATGATACCACAGAATGTACATGTAACTTGTTTTCAAAAAAATGAAAGAAGAAAAAATAGGCTCTTGATTTAATGGTGATTATTGGATGGATGTTAACAAAGTGTTTTTGTTTTCCTTTTTCAGTATTGATCCTGAATTACAAGGCAGAATATTTGATGCAGGGATTATGTATGGATCAGAAAAAGAGTGGACGTTTGTGAAGAGCCAGTACTTAACTGTTTTAGTACCTTCAAAGCGGTCACAACTGATGAAAGCTTTGGCAAAGTCTAGGGACGACTCTCTGCTTAGCAGGTACATTCAGTATATATTACATATAAATGCTGTTCAGTGGTTTACAGAATAAAGACCATAAAATAAATTGTATTTAAAGAGCTAGTTGCCACTGAAAGTATTATGCACTTGAATAATTTATCTGTAAAATTATGTGCATGAAATGCAGACAACATTAAATGTAATTGATGATGATACCAGTGCTAAGATATGATTAGTTTAGTAATAGGCCAACCTTTCACAGTATGATGAAAGCAACAAAAAATTATGTAGAATTTGATTTAAATGAGAACATCTGGTAAATCGGTCAAATTTGCAACCTTCATGACTCTTTAATACTATAAAGTAAACTACATTTCAAAATACATGCAGGCGTTACATAACATGATTGACTATAAACTATTACTGGTACTTAGATATGATCAGTCTAGTAATAGAATAAACTAAGCTACATTTCATTATGTATGGAGGCATTACATAACATGATTGTCTATAAACTGACCAAAATGATATACATGTAATATCTCAATGATGTGTTTGACATTCAAAATATTTCTAACCCAGTTTAATAGTCTAACCTTAGATATACTAGTCCAAACCATTATACTTTTTTTCAACAGACCTTATAAAGAATTCTTATAAAAATTATTACATAACAAGTACATGCACTTGTACATGTATGTTTTAATTGTAGAAGTTTATAATAATGAATTAAGTAGACTTAGGACAATAAAATCATTAAACAATAAGAAACTGTAAACCTACTTTTATTCGCAATGACTTTATTTCGCGATTTAACGGAGATAAACTGGTTTGCGATGACTACTTTTTATGACCACGCTTTTCCCACACTCCTTTTGATATAAAACCCATACAACAAAGACTAGTTTGTGGTGAGAAATGTAAGTGACAAGAGGCTCTCACCAATCTCGCAAATGTTTCTCGCACATGAATAATAGTTGCAGTTACAGTATTTCTAACCCAGTTAGTTTAATCCGAGATATTCATATTGAAACGATTATACATCTCCTTTTATTCAACATATCTCATTAATAGAACATGAACCTGTCTGTAGAATATTTTAGTTATACCAGATTTCAATAAATCGTATATATTTCTGTTTTTTTTATTTTAAAAGATATCTGCAGTACGCATTGGACAATAAAATCATTAAACAACAAGATATTTCAACTGTCATAAAGTTTGTCTCAGGGAATGTTGATGGTAGGCTGTTGGCATGGAGATTTGTGCAAAGAAACTGGTCCAAATTAAGAAAATGGTAAGGTTTTCTCCATTTCTATCATCTGATTATTTGTATACTGAATGTTTAAATTATTTACTGATTATATTAAGGATTTAAAATTACACAAAAAATCTTCTTAAAGTAGATCCAGTGTTCTGTGATGTCATACTTTTTTGTAAAACTTTGAGTTACTTAAAATTTGTGCAAGATAGTTTTATCTATTTTATGTGAATATAATCACACGGAAGTAATTAGAATTATTGTTAGGTTCAAGATATTTTCGCAGCTTAATTTTATCCTAAATTTCCAATTTTTTTATACATTTTATCGATGTTAAGGGGAAATAACTCTTTTTCTGACTTTTATTTCAGCTGTATGTCTAAATGCCATAGTTTTTCTTATCCCAACGATTAATTGTAAAATATTTTTGTTGTTTTAGTTTTCTGATAAAGTTGACAATAAAATTAAACAAGATAAACAAATTTCTGCCTGCAAAAATTTTACTTTTAACCAAAAAAATACAGTTTTCTGATGCTTAAATATGCTATAGTTTATGTTTATCTGGCATCTCAAAAAGTGTGATAACATGTATGTTTTTTCTAACAATTGATGAAATTTAAGTCTATTAAGTTGAAATCAGTTCGGTTTTTCAACTTTCATCAGAGAATTTTACGAGTATGGAGTTACCTTAAAAAGTACAAGCCTGATTGTTACTATTTTTAGTTTGAGGCATCTCTTTGGTAAGAGGAATCTAAATTGTGAAATTCATGGCTCTACTACCCCCGGGGCACCACAGGTGGGGCCAAATATGCAAAAAAGCCAAATTTTCAAAACTCTTCTTCTCTACTCCCATATATATTTGTTAAAAACTAAATGCATGATTATGATGTCCATGAAGCCGTCTATCAAAGTTGTGAAATTCATGGCCCCTGGGTCAGGGATTCAGGCTCTAGAGTGGGGCCAATATAGCCACATAGTTAAATTGTATTTAATCTTAGAAAATCTTCTCTACTCCCATAAAGATTTGTTAAAAACTAAATGCATGATTATGATGTCCATGAAGCCCTCTACCAAAATTGTGAAATTCATGGCCCCTGGGTCAGGCTCTAGGGTGGGACCAATATAGCCATTTAGTAAAAATGTAATAAATCTTAGAAAATCTTCTCCTCTCATATATATTTGTTAAAAACTAAATGCATGATTATGATGTCCATGAAGCCGTCTATCAAAGTTGTGGAATTCATGGCCCCTGGGTCAGGGATTCAGGCTCTAGGGTGGGGCCAATATAGCCATATAGTTAAATTGTATTTAATCTTAGAAAATCTTCTTCTTTACTCCCACACATGTAGACAAAAAACTGAATACATGGTTTTTTGATGTTCACGAACTCCTCTTCCTAATTGTGAAATTCATGGCCCCTTGGTCAGGGGTTTAGGACATGGTGGAGGGGCAATATGGCAATATAGTGTTAATGCATATAATGTTTAAACATCTTCTCTATTTTCACACATCTGTATGAAAAACTGACTTCATAATTATGTTTACCAGGAAGTCCTCTACTGAAATTTATAATTTCATGTCCCCTGGAATATGGGTTGTGACTATAGGACAGGGCCAAAATGGATGTATAGGTGTTAATGCATATAATGTTTAAAAATTATCCTCTTTACTCCCGTATACCTGAAAGGAAAACTGAATTCATGATTTTGTAAACCATATTTTTAAGTTTTTTGCCAAAATTATAGGTTTCATAGTTCTTTTGAAAGATTTCAGGCAGGGAGGTGGTCGTCATTACAAATTTATAATTTTTCTACTTCAGAATGAAACCTAATTAAATGCATATATTAGACTCCTCGACAAGTTTGTGTATGGATTCTATGCTACTCAGGTGACCGTTAAGGTTTATTGGCCTCTTGTCTATTTTCCAGGTTTGGAGATGTTTCTTTTACTCTGACTGATATTATTAAGGATAGTACCAGTGAATTTTCTACTCCATTTGACTTGGAAGAGGTAGGGGCTTGCTGAAACATATACATTATACAAAATTCTTGACTTAAATTTTTTTTTATTTTAATGAGATATAATTACTAAGATAAATTTGGCCCTTTTTGTCTTGTTATCTGTTGCTCTGTTTGATTCATGTTTTAAGATATTAATTTTCCTACCCAAACCTTTGCCTGTAGATTTTAAAGCTGTGAGAAATTAGAATGTATGCTTTGCTGCAAATACATACATTGTATGAATTTCAGAATCTCAGAATATCACCTTCATTCATGAATACAATTTTAGTTTATGTATGCTTTTTGGAGCAAGAAGTACGAATATGAGTATCATTCATACTAAATGCTCAAAAGTTTCATTATATCAATGTCAAAGAGGCACTCATGGCTTTTATATTATTAATAAGAATATCGTTCTACAACAGATATTTCCAAAGGTACATATAGCAATTTACCTTTCCTGTACATGCAGGTGCAACAATTTTTCAAAGAACACGATGCTGGGCCAGGAACTCGAGCAGTACAAATAGCCTCAGAGAATATTCAGATGAACATCCAGTGGCTAGAGCAGAATGGACAGACCGTCCAACACTGGCTACAAAGGAACTCGGAATGATGCATGTAGACGACAGATTGTATACAACTTCAGACAAGGAGCTTGCATTGTTATCCATTTCATGTCTTTTGTTCTTTTTGTTCTCCTGTAAAGGGTAATACAATGTATATTTTATTCTTGTGTACCATACTCCTGTAAAGGGTAATTTGGTGTATGTATGATCTCTGTATACTTGTCTTTTAAAAACAGCGTGTAAGTTTCTTTTGAAGAGGCAAAAGCTGTTGAAATTTGTTATCTTTGGGAAAATCAAGGATTTTGTTTGTTAGACAGTTTTAGGGGAATATGAGGACTTTAATAATTTTGCAATCACTTTCTTAAATTTAAGTTATTAAAATGTAATTTTAATCTATGAACATTTGAATAATTTTTTTTTAATCAGTATCTATAAATGTAACTATAAAAAATTTTGACATTGAGTCTCATCCAAATGTTCATGTAACAGATGACATTTATATCTTTACCACATGTATTTAGCATATCCTTACTTTAACATTTTTTTTTAGTTCAAAGTTAAATTTCCCAGAACAGGAAAAATTTTAAAATAATCTCATTAGACACTTTGGATGCATATAGCATTCTCGGTTTTATTTTGCTCAGATACTTTCTAGTATGTCATGTCCAATTTGATTCTGATGTCTCTGGCTTAGGTTATATGTAGAGTTTACATATAATTCATTGATTTGTTGTCATTGTCTTGAAATGTAGAGGAAATATTTATACTAAGTGTTGTAATTTCCTCTTATCATGGCTACGTTTTAATGATTTCGAACTAAGAGCATAAATGATATGCTTTAATTTGTGTTTCTTATATGATAAGAAAAGTTTGACCTAGTAATTTTGAAAAAAACTGTTTAACATGATACTCTTGGATACTGTCATATAATTGTGCAATAAGTATGAATCATTTTTAAAATGCAGGTTTTTTTTTTTATCAAAATTATGTTCAGTATATGTTTAATAGCTAGGACAATTATTGTTTTATAATTATTGTTAACATGATTTTACAGTAAAGTTTAAATCATGTTAACAATAATATTATAGATACGGTATACGGTATGTCTTTTATTTGCTTTCAGTGGATATTTAGAAAAATATGTATATGCTTTATGATTATCCTTTACAAATGACTTATAGCAAGTTCATATTTTAATGTGCAATTTATTTATACATGTTGTTTGATATTTAGTTTTTGTTTTGTGTATTTTTTTTCATTTGTACATTTTTGTGAATGCTTTCAATCAGTTATGATAATCTTTTTTTTACATTTTGATTTGTACAATTAATTTTCACTTGAAGGGATATGTTCAACAGTTCACCCATATTAAACATACGTTAACTGATCCATGTCTGTAACTCTTTCATTTGAAAAATGCACTGATAGCACAGTTTTTATTTACGCCAGTATAGGAGTTTGGTAAATGTGTGGTATAAAAAAGTAATTGAAAAAAATACCCCCGTTTCAAAAGAGAGACAAATTGTTTTTTGTCTGCCTCCTTCTTAATTTTGACCTAGCAATGAAATACTTTACGACATTAAAGTCTGCAAACTCAGAACAGGGTAAATGATGCAGTTACCCACTTATTTATTTTCTATTTACCTATATTTTATTTCAAGAACATTCACACAAAAGTATTTATAGCCAAGCAATAATTTCATAACCTTTTGACATTTAATGTCATGCTAGCTTTAACAAATGTACCGTAGATAAAATTATGACTGGTTGCTCCCATCAAAGGTTTTTGACAATGTACATTTTTCATTTAGAATGTCAATTTAAAATATTTTGGTTATTCAGTTGTATTAACAGTAAAGTTATATTTTTATGTACATGTATGTACGTTGTCATGTGTTATTTTTAAATTAAAAAAAATCATGGGTTATTGTTTGTTAGTTGTGAACGTGGTGATCTTGACATATGAAATTATGGTTGTTGCAATTGAAATTTTAAATTTTATTGATATATATTTACATTTTCAAGTGTCTATGCCTGTGATAATACTAAGTATCGATTTTGTACTATATAACTCATAAAGCCAAATTGAGGCGCCAGCGGGGTTTGCTTATTCATATTTAAACATTTAATCGTACGATGGTTTAAATTTATATTAATATATGTAATAAGGAATCATTTTTTGAATATTATAAGGTGATAATTTCGGTCGGGGCGTGATCAAATCTATCATAAAGCCCAATGATATACGATTTACGTCATTGATGAACTGAATTTAATTATACCTTACTTTGGTAACAAGTGTTATCACAGACAAATGAAGACACTAAAGTAACTATATGATCATACATGCAAATATGCACATTGTAGAACAATGCACTGTGTTGCTTGCAGTGTTTTCAATTCCTAAAACTAAGATATTATATATGGATAAGGTTTTTGTGTATTATATGATAAATATATTAATGAACTATAATGCTCGGAGAAATCATACTAGTACACAGCACAATATGGTTAAACATTTTTCTATAGTTTATATTACAACCAACCATGGCATTACCACGACTCAGAGTGTGACGATGAAAAAATTATTGCTTGGGAACTCTACTTCAAAAAACTGTATAAACATATTATAAATGCGTATAAATAGGTCCAATTTCCACCAAAATGCTAGAAATTCAACATTAATTTCAAAATGAAATTACGAATGACAGTAAATGTCCTGAATGATGAAAAATTATTATCACCATTACGTAAAGTATAATATAAGAGTCCGATCTCCACTATGTATTAAGATAATTTGATTTTGATCCTCCTGAAAGACAGTCATGGCAAAATTCATTTTACTTATGTTTATGTGCTACCACTGTGGATTAGAACCAATTTTTGGCTTTTTGTCGAAACGAAATGTATCTTCTGAATCTCTGTCCTCTTTTAATCAAGAATCATCAGAGGGATTTCTTTGGAATAACATCCGACTTCCACAATCAGTTATTCCATTGGAGTACGATATATTTCTCCATCCCAATCTTACAGAATTCAGGTTCTCGGGAAAGGTGGAAATCAAATGCGAAATTCGAGAAACAACTAACTTCGTTGTACTGCATTCTAAAGATTTAGTAATTTCTCAGACAACACTGACGATAATCCCTTCCAACGAGCGAATAGAAGTTCGTATGCAGATGAAAAACGATACTGATCAACTTTTTCTTATAATGGAAGATGCCATTCCGAAAGATGCCGAAATTCTAATCACCATCGTATTCGATGGGATACTGGGCATTGATGGAGACGGGTTTTATTTATCAGAGTTCTTTACTTCAAATAAAAGTTCAAGGTATGTTTGTTATATTGAAATATTGAACAAGTGCCCATCTTAAAGTGTTCTGTTATGTTTTATACTCACTGATTGCACGATTCCTAGATACCTAGCTTCCACCCAGTTTGAACCTGCAAGTGCCCGGAAGGCGTTTCCTTGCTTTGACGAGCCCGCTCTGAAGGCCAATTTTTCGATGTCAATTGTCAGGGAGAAAAAACACATCTCTCTCTTCAACATGCCTCGGGTACATTCCATACCAAGGAAAAATAATCTTGTGCTGGACACTTTTCAACAAAGTGTTAAAATGAGCACTTACTTGGTAGCATTCGCAGTTGGTGAATATAAAGGGAAGTCCAAGCTAACGAAATCTGGAGTAAATGTAAGTAAATTTGTTGCTATTGAATTTGAAATTTGAAATATGTAAAACTTATTCTATTTACACTACCAATAAATCACAAATAAGAATTTAACGTGAATTGAATTAAATCTCGAATATGTTTCATAAAGCACTGTACTAAAATTCTTATTTAATATGATTTATCTTAATGCCCCATGCGGTTCTTATATTCTCAAAAATAAATTTTTACCTTTTAAAAACAGTTTTCCAAAAAAAAAAAATCTCCAGAGTGTAACAGAATCCACAAGAGCATTTTTGAGAAAGTTATCTCTGCTATCGGAGTATCTATGAACCTTAAGGAGGTTGGATGGTCAACAAATTAATAATAAAATCTACTGAAATTTAAAGGATATCATTTGTTTAGCATTTAGTTAGAAAAGAAAATATCAGTACATTTTATCATTTTATTTTTGTATTTTCCTATATTATTATTTTGATATTTTCTGCTAAAGGAGATCAATACAGTCTAAAAATGGAACTTAACCATTTACCTCTCTTACTTTTTTTTCCTCACCATCTAGATGACAGTTTACTACGACCGTACGAGTCTGATAGAAACTGTGGATTTCTCTCTGGATGCTGGTGGGATCATTCTAGACTACTTTAACACTCTGTTTGAAGTATCGTACCCACTACCAAATCTTGGTAATATTTTTATTAGAACACCTGAACCTAAGGTGATTGGATAGTCTGATCACTAGTTGTCCGTCGTCCGTCCGTCTCTCCGTCTGTCAGTCTTTAAACTTTTCACATTTTTCACTGACGTCTTCTCTAGAACCACTTGACTAGATTTAAACACTCTATTGTAAAGCATCCATACGGAAAGGGAATTCTAAATTGTTAAAACAAATAGCAAAACCCTTTTAAAAAGAGATAATTGCGAAAAAGTGAAAATAGGATGTGTGTCTTTAAAATTTCTTGAAGAAACACTGCACCAGAAATGCCAATATTTACACCAACCTTGTATATAAAGTGAAGATTCTAAATTTTTAAAATTGTGACCCCTGGCAAATACTTGGGTCCTAAGATGGGTTCAAAGTTTACATTATATATATATATATATATATATATATATATATATATATATATATATATATATATATATATATATATATATATATATATATATATAACACTTAAATAAATGAAAAGACAAAGAACGACTAGAACGAGTAGTTAGGTTTTTTTCTTCAGATGTTTTTCAATACAATATAATTGAAAGCTCTTATATTTTATTCGTTCTTTGTGTTTTCATTTATTTAAACTTTATTCATATTTTACCGACCACCGAGGTTTTTCTTGGATAATGTTTTACAACCAATTTGTGAGATTACTATGCAAATAACGTAGATTCCTAATTGTTAAAATCTTGACCGCCATACTAATACTTGGGACCTAAGAGGGGTTCTAAGTTTAGAGTAGATATCGCGAAAAGGCTTAAAAATCTTCTTCTCAAGAACTACAATTGCACAATTGCACAATTTGTAATATATCTATGCAAGCATCCTCAAATAGTATATATTCATATTGTTAAAAGCGTGACCCCCGAACTAATACTAATGCCCCAAGATGGCCTCTTATTATAACATAGAAATTAGAAAATATAGGAAAAATGTTTTAAAAACTTATATAGAATGGTACAAGGAACTGGTCTTCACGTGAGCAATGAAGCCCATGGGTCGCTTCTGTTTGTTGGGGAAAGGGGAGAGGGCTTTCGAGTAGCTGTAAAAAAAAAACAACAACAACATTTTTCCCCGTTTTTCTCAGCCCCAATTCACAAAGTCTTGTCTAAGATTGTTTGTCAATGGAGGAAAATATTGAGAGAAAAAAAGACAAAATTATCAGATACAACATGTATTTCTCACCAATAAAAAATTCGAAAATCTCTTTCTTTTCTACTGATAAGAAAAGAATCGGTTTTGCTGTAAAATCTTAAAATGAAATTAATCGTTATAACCTTTATAAATTACAGTATATGATTAATGATTGATTGATTGATTTGATTGATTTGATTGAATAATTTTGATAGACATGATTGCTGTTCCTTACCACAAAATGTCAGCGATGGAAAACTGGGGATTGATTTCTTATCGAAGACCCAGGCTTGTTATACCCATAAACTCTGGATACCAAATGAAGAAAAGCACGGCGTTACTCATAGCCCACGAAATTGCTCATCAGGTTGAAGATATTATTACTTACAATAATACAATAAATGGATGGATGGATCAATTACGTATTATGAAAAATCATCTAGAATAATTATTCAGATAACATATAGTTCACTTTTATGGGATTTCACATAAGAAATATGGGTAATTGCATTAACAACTCTTAATTTGTCTTTTTTTCATTTTTGAATCATGCATAAAAAGTTTGAACTCGGTTTTGCCAACAATACAATTTTAGCGCAAAATTTTCGGCATATTGATAAAATGTTTATTACATTTGAAGATGTATATGTATATATATAAACCTTCTGAAGAGTGAAAACCTTAATTTCTGTGTTTAAAGAGAACATGTTTATGATGTACGTTACGATGATCATTGCATGATGGTCGACTGTTGCGTTATCATAAACATAAAAACCCGGTTAAGTTTATAATTTTAAAGCAATCTGATTGTTTTAAAACTTTCAAATGTACGAATTAGATAACAATGTTAAAAGGTTAACATCAACTAATATGAACTTCGTAATTGATCACTCTTCTGAGAAACTTTTAGGTTTTACGGAATTGTGACAAACGTTTATTTCTAGATGAACCTTTGATCTTTGTTATTTATTTCTTCAGTGAAAATTGAATATTGTCAGAATGACACAAAACTATGAAAAGCATACATGTAGGAGCAGTTTTAGTCTTAATCAGTAACAACTTGTTAATGAAATTATATCATAGTAAAACTTCAGAGATATGGTGCTCATTGCATTGTTGCTTTTAGTCATCGTGGCACTATATTTAAGCACTCTTTTCACTCTATCACAACAAAAAAGACTAAGCTCATTTATTCTGGGGTTATTATTTAAAGACAACCGTTTCAAACTGTTAACCTGTCGAATGTTGTTTCTGATTCTGGCAGTACGTTGAATCTGATAAATTTGAGTCCTTTTCTATTGTAATTGTCCTCAGTTAAAATTAATAAAAAAAACTTTTGATTTAAAAAAAAATTATAAATGGTTCAAGAATAAATGATTTGAAGTTTATTGCAGTGGTTTGGAAACATAGTTACTATGCAGTGGTGGGATGACTTATGGCTGAATGAGGGATTTGCTTCCTTTATGCAATATTTAGGACTTCAAGCCTTTAATAACGAATGGAGCATGGTATATGCAAATAATTTCAACATTTTTTTAATGACTTAAGAATGGCATTCAGTACACTTATTACGTTGAGGAGCGGTTTAACTAGTTTTATTTTAATTAGATTGAATTTATTTCATCTTTTTTTAATTAATAACAGATGATTTTTATTATACCAATCACCCTTTGATCATTACTTGTATTTTTTTTCTAATTTAGAAAAACTATTTTACTACGAAAATTTTGTCGATGGTGAACGAGGACTTCACGAATTCTCAAGCTTTAAATCAACCAGTTGCTGTTCCCGATGATAGGATATTTAACGGCGTCACTTATGCTAAAGTAGGAAATTTTCAAATATAAATTGACACCTTAAACCCAATTCTTAAACAGGATATATTTGTTGGTTCTAAAGGGTACTACTTTAACTATAGGGAGCATCAATCGTGCGCATGGTCAGAGGGTTGCTTGGTGAAAAAGCATTTATGAATGGAATAAACAATTACCTAAACCAGAACAAATATAGCAATGTGGTTAGCGATGATTTATGGCAAGCTTTATCAAACGTAAGTTTTGGACAAAAACATATTAAATGATAAATATTTTAGCAGATATGGCGACCAAGGACTTTCAAATAATATTCCATTTATATTGAATGTTCTAGTCCTCTGAAGATGTCATAGACTTGAAAGCTGTCATGAGTACTTGGATGGGGGAGAGGGCATATCCTCTTGTGACTGTCCGTCGAAATCATTCCGAGATTCGGATATCCCAAGAACCATTTATCTTGAACACCACAGCCAGTCGTACCACACCTATGTTATTACATTACCACACTTGCACATGACATTCACTTCGGTTGTTTAAGCTTTAATGTCCATGGTGATATCAATATACTTGATTTTAATTGCTTTTTCTTCTAGATGGTCAATTCCCTTTCAATACGGAATATTGGACCAACATGGGCATTTTTCAAGAAAAATGATTTTGCTGCGTGAAGAAACAGGTAATATGAAAAACACTTGGATAGTACTAGTATTACATTTCTAAATATATGTATAGACTTAGAATAAAGATGTCATTGGGATTTATGGGTTCAATGAGAAGATACTACATGTACTACACATGTACTCAATGACTCAAAGTGTTTTACGCAAATGTACTGTATGTATTGCAAACGTCATAATCATGACTTACTTGATTATTTCATGTTGATTATTTTTCGCAGCAATTATCAATATAAGCGGTCATTTCAAACTCGTAAAAGGTAACTATGAAGATAATGGATATTACAGGGTGAACTATGACCTCGAATCTTGGAAAGCAATTACTGATCAGCTTATGATGAATCATAAGGTAAACAAAAATTCCAAAAGCCACGACAAATATCAATCACATATACTAAAGATGAGGTATTATCAAAATATCTATACCCAATACAGCTTCGTTATAACACACAAAACCACCACAATCACAAGGGAATCTATCAGGATCAGCTTTACAACAAGCATCAGAAAAATGTGCACTTATTATTATCAACTCTACTGCCATAAAATTACAACCAGTTATAAAAAAACCCCAATAAATAAACGATAGTAAGCATCAGCTGCATTGAACCACCATTGTCAACACCTTCGGATTTATATATCTTCATAATCATAATAATCATTAGGAACATAACACTCTCTGCAAAACTTAAAACAGTGGCATATCAATCACAACTTGATCAACATCGGTATCATAACCTGACGCGATCTCTTTGCGAGCAACATGAATGCAGCATAAAATAGATTATAGGGATAGTTGTTCTTTTCTATCAGTTCTTAACACTTCATCAAACTCCATTTAACCCTCTAAAGGGATTTCACTAGACATTAAAGTATACTTAAAAAGGCGCTATTATTGCGATTTTTGATTTTAAAAAACCCTGAAATTAGTAAAATATATCATTTCAAAATCATATATCATAACACAATTAAGGAAGAAAAAATATAAGAAACTCGGTGATTGAGCCCGGGTTGCCTGCGCACATGTCCACGACTGAGCTTCGAAGACCCTAGCTTGCTTCAGACTTTGAAGCCCAAAATTTTGAGAAAACGTGCTTCGATTTTAAGATAAATTTCATATTCTGCATTTCTTAAAGCGCCCTTATAGAAAAATAACAGAAAAAAAAAAATAAAAATCAAAAATGTAAAATTTGTTTTTATGATTTTCATTTCCTTCCGATGACAACCGAAATTGACGGTTGACTTTCTGATATGCAAATGGCACTGCGGCAGACCACTATTTACCATCACTGAAACTTTCTTTTTAAGCCAGTACATGAAATATTTAATATATTGGGACCAGAAGTTTCAACCAAAACAATGATCGACCGTTTTTATTTTCTTACAAATTTACAAAGTAAGATCTGAAAGTTTCATGAAAATTGGCTTAAGCGTTTTTGAGAAAACGTGTCAGGGAAAAAAGATGATAATAGAGGAAAAGAAACATAGCAGTAACAAGAAGATCTTCCGTTGGACATGGAAGACCTTCATTAACCTAGCATGATCAACATCACTGTCGACATCCATCACAGTATAATCAACATAACAACCACAATCCGTCACAGCAGAATCAATATCCGTTCCACTCTCAGCAGATTTCGAAACAGCATAATCATCACAGTATGTTTAATATCAGTATCACTATAAACACAACATTATCAACTTCATTCCACTATCACAACAGCATGAAAAACATCAATGGCCACTATCAGCACAACATGATCAACGGCAGTACTCCTATCATTACAGTAGGATCATCGTCAGTATCACTATCAACACAACATCATAAACTTCATACAACTATCACCACAGCATGATCACATCTATGCCACTCTCTATCACGGCATAAACAACATCAATATCACTGTCATCACAGCATAATTAACATCAGTATCACTGTCATCACAGCATAATTAACATCAGTATCACTATCATCACAACATAATTAACATCAGTATCACTGTCATCACAGCATAAATAACATCAGTATCACAGTCATCACAGCATAATTAACATCAGTATCACAGTCATCACAGCATAATTAACATGAATATCACCATCATCATAAGATTATTAACATTAGTACCAATTATTATTACAGCATGATTGTTTTCCGTACCACTATCCATTGGAAATAAAAAAAAAACAATATTCAACTTACAATTACTTGACAACCAAATATATTACGATTATTCTGCTACGCATACCCTACCTTTGTTTTGAATATGTTTCTATTTTTTTAGATTTTTTCACCGGGAGATAGAGCACATTTGCTGAACGATGCCGTTAGTATTTTTGCAAGGTATGCACATTTTTTATATGTTTATAATGCATATGTATAAAAGTATATAACAAAATTTGAAATAATAAACTGTAGATGCAATGTTACAGAACCAAACCCTTGAATATGTCGGTTGTTATGGACTTGTTAAATTACATGGAAAAGGAAACAGATTTTCTACCCTGGTTCTCAGCTTTTCACTCAATCGGGATCATGAACAATTTAAAACTGGGAGACATCAACCCCGAAGTTAAAGTTTTGATGGTAAGTTTGTTAACAGCGCTTTAATTAAGGTCTTCCGTTTCCAACGGAAGACCTTTCTATTATTGTGCGGGAAAGATTATTTTTCTTTTTTTTTTTTTTCTTCTTAGACGCGAACTTTGAGGCTTCATATTTTGCTTATTTCTGAACGGGTTTTGCTCAAATTTTCAGGGCTAATGTACTTTACAAAACACTATCTTAAGCAATTCATAAAATTTAGAATTCCCTTTCAGTTAAAGAGTTATTCCCCTTTTAAAATTTTTTAGGGCCTTTTGTTTCCAGACAAAGGCTCCGAGACTATGATAGCAGGGAATGGGAATCCAACGAATTTGAATAACAGAGACATTGTAGTTGTGCACATCTGTTTTTGTTTTTAGATTACGTTTTTTATTTAGGAAAAGGTAGGGGGTCAAAAAACAGGATTAAAAAAAGTGCGAAAATTTAGACATATTTTCCTTTATATCTTTTAAACGAAAAATATTTTGTTAAGACATGTAGAATAAAAGTTGTGCAAAATATAGTGGGCTTTCATTTGACACCAATAAAAAAGGGCTGGCCCCTTAAATTAAGGGCCAATGGCCCCTAAAAAAGTTTGCTTAATAACTCAAAAACGGTTAGTATTTTGATATGGCTGTCGCTGGAAAAGTTGTTTGTTGGGATCTCATAAAGGTCGCTACAATGTTATTTTGTATGTGATTTGTGTAGTATGAGTGTAAAAAGCTTTACATGTTAACATGTACCTGTTTTCATTTGACAAGTTAACGAAAGTCTTTGCGCGTACAACTGGCATAAAGTCACCGCAGAAAGTATGCTGGTTTATACAAACGGCATTAATTCATAAGCATTGTTTTTTTAGAATATACGTGCTTTTTTTAGGAGTTTAAGTCATTGTTGTTAAGTTCTTAAAATGCTCAACCCTTAAAAACGGGATTTGGAAAACAAATCATTGTTTTTCTTTTCTAGTAAACCACAAAATATGGAATTAAAAAAAAATCTATGCATTACATTTTAGTTATTAACTCCATACATTTAAAATCTACCTTGAATCAGAGCTGGTGTGTACCATTACGTAAGCTCTCCCTCGCCCGCGGCCGAGAAAATCGGTCACCATGGTCGCGGCTGGACTACCTAGCGGTCAGGGGTTATCTAATACACGAGAGTTGCGTCTCTCATATATGATTTTATTTATCCGCAAACCCAAGAATTGTTTTCGTTTTGATTGCACATGTTTTTTTATGGATTAAACGATTGGGTGTCAATTAAGAAATCGTTCAGTTAATTAATAAAAGCAATGTCATTCTCAATCTAAAGCAATAATAGATATAGATAAATTGTGGGTTTTAAGTTTAAAATAAATAACTTCTATTTGATAGAGTAAGGTCATTATACTGCAATTTTCAAGGCTTACTGGGTTCTGAGCTGTGTGGGTCTGTGCGTTGTACCTTTACGTAATCTATCGTTCGCCCACGGCCGAGGATCTCAGCCACGGCTGCACTACATAGCGGTTATTTATACACAAGATTCGCACACCGAGACGCACACTTCCATGCATATGAACGTGTTTGAGTTAATATAGTCGTAAATACAAGAACTGTTTTAATTTTATGTTATAAAAGTTTGTCCATTTTGTATTTATTTAATTAAATTTGAGTGTAAATGAATATTAATGAACGATATTAACCCAAATCGGAAACATCGTCAGACATAAATTAATGGTTGGTTTGTTTATATAAAATATTTTATAAACTGTACAAATAATGTTTTAAATCAACAACAACAACAACCCCCTAAATATTAAACATTTAAATGATGATCATCCATCGCCCATGGCTGAGGAGATCCGGCACGATTGGACAAGTGATCCGCGGTCGGTTCGTGATCTTGTACCTTATCACGCGTTCATGTTTCATATTTTGGCATTTTGCACGGACACAACTATATTTTATTATGTTTTCAACTATTATTTTGGTTTAAGATGAAAAGATAAATTTATTTTACTTGTACAGTTGATTAAGCATTGGTGTATACGATAGCGTACAAGGTAGTTTAAAAATCAAATCAAATTATAATCAAAGTTCCATGTTACATGTTTGCGGTAGGTGCTAGCACGATAAAAGAATGTCCTGAGTTGAGGCATTCGATGATTATTTAAAAGAATATTCACATGAGTTTTAAACAACTTTAGATTAGATTCTGTCGGTCACATATTAATCACTTCTGTAGTTTTTCTACATGTTCGTTTCATTATGGAAGCGAACTCATTGCTGCCCCCCCCCCCCCCCCCGCCCCCCTCCTCCCGCCCCGCTGACAGGAGCTCGCGCTGTATTTTTTTTGGGGGGGGGGGGCGAAACGATATCAAGATCTGTCGAAAATCATTTTTGGTGGCTTCTTCTTATGTGTAACATTTTGTTTCACTTTCCCAACCGTTTGTTTATTCGGTCAGTCTGTGTTAATTCAATCGCCACGTGCGACCGAGAATCTTGTGTCGCTTCAGCGCACACAGCTCAGAACATATATAGCCCCGGGTCATCAATTGTTATGTAATTGAGTAACAGTTGGAATGGTGCTTTTACTACATAAAATATAAATAAAAAAATCATCCAGAAAAAATGTTACCGTAACTCAATAGTCAATACCAAAAATAAAAATCCGTATGATTACAAACTGAAATCGGTTTTTCAGTATTCGGCGGGATTTTATTTTTTCTTCTAACATTAGTATTTTTATTGGTTTCAGAGAATACGATGTAAAAATACAAACAGGAAATAAATCTGATATTATTTACATTGATAATGTTGAAAAATATTTAAAATTAAATTAGTCACATTCGTTAGAAAACAATGTTATACAAACATCCGATAATTTTTTTCCTATGTCGTATCATTCGCGTAAATAAATATGTTCTGTACATATCCATGTACCTCAGAAAAAATTCAAATGATTAAACAAAAAAGAAAGTTGTAATTACTATTTCGGATTTTTTTCAAAGTAATTTAACATTGTATTGAAAAGAACCAGAAATAAAAATGATTTAAATTTTTGACTCAATCTTCGTATATATTACCGGCGCTCCTTACATGTATAACGGCGTTCAGTGTATATAGATTATCATGATCTATTTGAATTAAGTTCCATTCGTAAAGATTCCCTTAATAATTTATTGCATGACTGTGTACATTGTAGGCAAATCCCTGTGCGTTAATTACGTCTTGTTTTCCGTTAACAGTGGTTTAAGTAATTAAAATAATTACTTGTAAAAATATCTATAATCGGGATTCCAAAGAACTTACTTCCCGCAATTCATAGAAATGATCAGTATGTTTTCTTTCTATGTTTACATTTAATTTTGTTCAAATAATTAATAAATTTTCTATCGTTTAAATTGTGTGCTTCATCAGATACTGATTCCAATTACCTTGAAGTGATTAATTTTTCCATTGGCTATTGACAAAAAAAGAGACGCTTGACCATCCAATGAAAACAAATACACAGAGTTTGATTGACAGGTTCAGCCAGGTGCAGGTCTCACCCGATGTCCGAGGTTATGTGTGCCGCGAGTGGTCTCAATAAGAGTTATCGATGTAAATAAATTAAAAAAAGATACATGCTTATCAAAACATGCTCGTGTAAGTTAAAGTTGATTAAGGCTTGTTCCAACAGAAATCATGTTTTGCTAACTGTATTTAATATTTTTTATGTATAGCGAATTTTAATATTGTACAGTCATTTTACCGGTAACGAATCAGTATGCGGTTTCTCGTGCATGCAACTATTATTATCAAAATTCCAAATGTTTTTATTTTTTGTTTAAATCGCGTTTCTTTGTCCTTCTAAACTGTATCAAACTTCCGAAAATATAAAGGATGAATTACGGAGACAGTAATTTCAACACCCCCTCCAGTTTCCTAGTTTCGAATTCGTTTCCCAGTATCGAATTAAGCGCCCTTTATCACTTCTGACCGAATATTTTGAGGCGAATTAATTTCAAAAATATTCTAGAGGTACATGTTAATGGACTTATAAATGAACAAGGAAAAACGATTGTGGGAATATGTCATTTAAACAAATTATATGATCGTTATTTTTATCATACCGTTTTCCGGTCAAATTGAAACTGGACTTGAACAGTTTTCATTTCCGTTACTTTATAATATTGAATTTTCATAAAAACACTTTATAATAGTAATTGATGATAAGTAGTTGCCATTTTCCTTTGTTTTTCCCGTATATGTATCAATTTTTGCGGCCAAATAATACTGCTGTCGCAGTGAACCGTAACTAGGAAAACTACACGTGGTTCTATTTGAAGTCGTAATTTCATTCAAAGCTCCATTATTATTTGATATGATGTATTATCTTTTTAAATGAATTATATTTACTAATTATTCACTAAATAGGGATCAATAACAAACTTATTTTCATAGTTAGGCTTAATTGTTTTCACACTTTCGTTTTTTCTGCTTTGAACATCCGGTAGCTCATATCTGGGGCACATTTTTAATTGTTAAACAATTCGGTAAATAATCGTGCAAATGGCAAACAACTTCACGTACTGATATAATATTTATTTCTGTGTTATAATCACCTAGCTAGAATTTTTTAAAACCTCAACTTTGTCTTCCACCAATAATTTTTCTAAAAATTATTCGATACTGGCAAATATTCGTTACCGGTAAAACTGTACCAGTACTGAAACATCGTATAAAAACGTTATATATACATGTACTCTGTAACTAGTCGTCTTTTAATACATATACCTTTCTTTTGTTTGTTAAAAATAAATTCAATTTTGTTAAAAGATAAGTATATCATTTCTTCTAGATTTTTTTTTTCATGAAAATACCTACAAGAGAGTTTTGCCAATCACAAACAGTTTAAAGTACATGTAATGTAAAACACGGGCTCCATTTTGAAACAAATTGTCAGAGAGTTCCGAATGAAATCTGATAAACGTTTCACATGGTTCTCGCACGCTTTGCTCGAAATGATTTAAACGCAATGTCCGAAATTCTGCACGCTTTGTCCGAAACGCTAAACGGTTTACACGAAACGCTTCACGATTCACACGAAACGCTAAACGGTTATTACGAAACGTTTTTCGCACGTAAGTCGCACGCTTTTTTGTTGTTGTATAGTAGTACGTTTCAGGGTCTGTAAATTTTGTCAGCACGCAACAATTCTAAATTGCACATTGTCTTCAAAAATTTACAAATATTTAAATAAAGAAGTTATCTTAGAGAAAAGGTTACGTGTTTTGTAAACGGGTTCGGTTTAAAAAAAAAAAACACAATTCCTGACATGACCCATGAGTACATACTGTTTACAACAATGCTTGCTACCCCCTGAAAATTTAACTCGCCATTAAATATTTAATTTTTTAAATAATGTTTGTTACGATTACATAAACTGTGTGCGACAAATAGTTTTCCTAAAACATTTTCTTATTTTCTTTTTCAAAACACGTTTTATATGCAGGCTTTCAATCACAACACGTTTTAATAACAAAAGCAGAACTGAAAGTTTAGTAATTATAATCGTTTGACACCATATCACATATATTTTCAACTCGCAGCAACAACGGAAGACCAACTCGTGGCTTTGCCACGAGCTCTGCTCTAGTTATGATTATTTTTCAAATTATAGAATTGACAATAATGATTTTTCTTTATTGCTGTCTTCAACAAGTAAAAGTTATTTTCTCTCAATAACAGCAAAAGGTTGCTACAGTAGCCACCAAAGCATTAGAACTGATCGAGAACCAATTGCAAGCAAAGGAAAACAATAAGGGTTATACGGATGATAAGAAGTAAGTAACGTACACAAAAGATAACTTTGCTTAACAGTAATATCGATTGAATTGTAATAAAAATGTTACATGTAAAATATTTACATAAATAAATGCCTCAAATGATATATCCTCTCTAGAGAATGTCTGGTGAAGCTCATCAGGAGGATTAATTCAAGAGTGGGCGACGGTTCCCCAAGTACCCTAAGACCTTCCTCTGATCAATTCACCCAGAAGATGGACTAGATGATAAAGATATACATCGAAGGAATTTCTATGTGGCGATGTAACCTCGTTTCCTGTTTTAAGTTTGTTATGCTAGGTTTATGACAAACGATCTATAATGGAAATTTTTTTTATGACAGCAACTGCATTGGTGACTATGAGATGGAATATTATGAGATTTCATCTACTTTACGAAATTTACTCCAATTAAATACATTGTATTTTGAATTAGATTTATATTACCATTTAATTCTTATGTATCCTTAAAACTTAGCATGCTTTGTTTGATACATGTACGTTCTGTCTATCAAATGCACGCACCTATAAACTTAAAAAAAATAATTTAGCATTAAAATAGTATTAATTGTGTGTTTTTTTCAGTCTTAGTATTCTTAAGTTCGAAGATTTGCTTCCCTTGAAACAGATAATTCTAGTTTTGTGATAAAATGTAACACAAAATGAGGTAGTAATACTACCAGAATTAATAACGTATTGATACATGTTTTGTTTTGAACAAGATAAGACATCCTTTTAAAACAAATAATTATACAACTCTATAAGCAATACCGTATATAATTTTTATAGTTATTTTTCGCACCGTGTTTTTTCACTCTTCTACACTTGTATACAGTTTTGCCCTCTCTTGAATTCTACCTGACACAGTTATGTTTACAGAGAGATAAATCTGAGACATTGTGATTTGCCCAGTTTTAAATTCATCCGTTGAAATTGACAGCGAAAGGGGCGAAAATAAAACGGGAAAGAAAATTTACCGGCATACTGTATGAGCTGTAATTTTTTAAAATCTTAAAAGTTTAATAATTCGATTTAATTGTTTACGCTGTATACTACACATTTACAAAGATAAATTGCAACATGGAAATTGCATCGTATCAATAAACTTATAAGTTTTTAAGTCGATATATTTATTACCAAATAAAAATTTTAACAAGAAATAAAATTCACACTTTGAACTAATTTGAATGAACACTAACTGGGGATTCCTCCACACAAGTTACAGCATTCAAGTCCTATTGGTTTTAAAGAAGACATTTTCCCTATATATTTCAATGTAAAAAATGTATTAATTAACATCACCGGATGTTAGAATTTTGTACAAAATGAAATCGCTTCCCATTAAAATAAGTATCAGCTAGACAGTCTTGTATGCCGCTTCTGTGATATATTTTAGTGTATATCGAAGTATAACTTACATCTCAACAGATCGTAAAATGTGTTCTATTTATATCAAGTTTTATAAAAAGGGGGGTTGTCATAGACGCCTAGATAATACATTCGAGGTGTTTTTCCGACCTTGCCGGAAAGGCCCGAGAAGTTGCTATTGCTACCAGTTTGTGGAAATTGTGAAAACAATGCACTGTTATGCAGAATATCGAACCCGAACATTAAAAATTGGAATATAAAAAATTAATTTTCTCGAAAATATGTCAACCAGACGCTACAAAAGTGTAAACTTGATCTGTAGTTTGACATTTTGAAGCTGTTCAGCAAATTTCATATTATTCCCCAAACGCATAACGAAAAAAAAAGTGTGGAAAACTGAAGTGGGACAGACAGACGGACGGATGGACGGGCTGACGGATGCCGAGGAAAGCTATAATCCCCTCCGGTGAAAACCGGTAGGGGAGTAATAATCCTAAAACCCTACCCTATTGATGTTTTGTACAAAATTTAATTGAATTGGTTCCAGAGAGGAAGTCGAAGTGACAAAAATACCCACAGACAGACTGATGGCGGACCAAAACTGATCAGAAAAACTCACTTGAGCTTTCAGCTGAAATAGAGAATACATCAACCTACAAACACATGGTAAAAATTAAGTCATCATTGCTAACTAAAGGGATATAGCATCATGTGCATACAAAACCACAAATCAAACGGAAAGGATGACTGCACTTCAGGACTTTTAAAAATTGCGACAAATAAATGTTAAAAATGGGCATATTTTTTAATTGTAGGAACTGCCAATGTCCTTACTGCAACTTTATGAAATTATATTACTGAAAAGTTCATATTTACAAACTTTGAAGTCGTTTTCATAGGTAAGGGTTATTACATTTTCTTGAATCTCCATAAGATAATGAGGCCGCCCACTTTTTTAGAGACTTAATAAACAGTCAGCGCATGTTTGGCTATTTTTCTCTATTTAATGGTAGTTGTAAATTTTTATATATTATAGAGAAAAAAACCATATTTTGTGTTCGCGTTCTGTTGTAAAAGGTATATTTTGACCAGACAATCACCTGTTAAATATTATAATTCACCACGTGACTTTTAACCCCACATAAAATTGAGAATACTAGAATTTTGTCACGACGTGTAAGGTAGCACGCATTCCTCTGATATTGAAAGCTTGTACCTATTTGAATCCATTCCCATCGATTGATGGTTTCTTTATTTCTCTTTTTATATGTTTAAGAGAAATCTCATATATTTATCTCAAAATCGTCTTATTTTCATTATAGTTGTATACCGGTATTTAAGAGTTAATTGTGGGTGGTGAGTATTAGGTAGTTTAATATAGGTTTAATACTCAGCGTGGTAAGTAAGGGTCTGAAAATATTATTATAATAATAGTTATAATTTAAAGGTTTATATGCCGTTTGAAATGAACATTTTAAAAGAAAGATATGTTTCATGAAGCTACAAATGTTTTAAACTTTCTTCAAATTATTCAGTTCAAATCAAACGCATCTAAAAGTATTAACTATGAATTCAAATTAATTTATTACTGACCGGGCCGGTCAATAAACGCTCTTCTTAATTGAATTATTCATAAACATGTGATGTGACAAGCTAATTTTAGAACGTACAGAAGATGTCGACGCAAAAACGTGGTCAGTCCGTTGCCAGTGGAATAACGCGTTTTGAGAGAAAAGAAAGAAAGAAACAGTTTGACAGAGAACGTTGTGAAATGAGAATATATATTTGAGATCACTTTGAGCGGTAGACACGTGTTAGAAACTTCATGGTTAACTATGAAGCTGCTGGCTTCTTGCTATAGACAGATAAGTCACACAGCGGTGTGTGTTTTTTGTTTTGTTTAATAAGGTTTTTACTCATAAAAGACAAGACGCCTATGTGTATGATACGATATTCATTGTCTGAAAATAAAATGATAAAATTTGTATAGCTATCACTTTAAAATCTGTAAATTGTATATGTTTTGTATCAAAAGGTCCCAGAAGGAATAATTTTGACGCGTTCTACTAGTATGTTACAATATCATATATGTTGTTAAATATATGAAAATGATGGTTAATTGCAAAAGAGCTTTCACCGATTGTCATCGACACTGATGTGCAACCATCCAAATAAAATGCATAGAACTATATCTTTTCTTTTTATTCTGTAAACAGCACATAAACCTTTTTATATGAATTCAAACAACAATGAACTGTTGTGCGTGCTGCTTTTCTGAATTACTATTCCCACGCACATGGGCATATCCACCTCAAACGTTAAGCGTTTATGAATATGCATAGGCTATTCATTTTCAAATTATGGCTATAGTAACTCGTTAAAAGTTATCAAAAAATTACAAAATTTTCTGTAAACTTCTTTTTCATGTATCTAGTCATGCTGACAAAATTTGGGTCTATATTTCAAGATCGCAAAAAATGCCGTTAAAAACGGCATATATACCTTTAAGTTAACAGGAAATCAGTCATATGATTGAATTATATAAGTGTACTCCAACAGAGGTACTACTCCATACAGCTGACTTTTCAAAAGTCTAAAATATGCTACATATAGAAAAGATTTGTCAATGTTGGTAAATATGAAAGTCTCGGAAAATGAATGCAACTGTGGAAGGTGTCAAAAACATTATTATAGTTTTCTAAAATAAAAAAATATAACAAGCTCAATATATTGCTATGGTATTCACCTTTTTAATCCCCCCAAAAGACTCATTCTTATAAAAAAAAAATGTGTTAGTATATCATGGTTAACAGGACTCGATCCCGGGACTCAATTTTATTGGACTACCGCTTCTGTGCGTTAGCAAATAATTTGCTCTTTAATTCCTTTCAAACACGTAAGTTGTTGACATCGGCCACTGGTTTACAATCATCAATGGCTACTTCTACCGGCCTACATTATATATTGAATATTTTGAAGCTTTAAAAATAGGCAAAACGGAGAGAGAGAGAGACTACATTATCTCTATATTTTATTTTTAAACTATTCATTACAATATCAGTTTCACCTTCCATGTATATTTATGAATCTTTTCTTCAATCAAGGGCAGAAAAATCTAAAACCAGATATTTGCAGGGCAGTAAAGGTAAGAAAACACCCATTTATTTTATAGGCACGCAGTTAAAAACCATTATGTTAAACTTTTATTGAAAATTGACTACTCTCTTTAACAAATGAATTGAAGAAAAATTATGTACAGAATTGGCTGTTACATGTAAATGCAGTCATCCTTTCTGCAAAAAGTTGAATGAAAAACTTTTTGCATTAAACAAATGGCACAGGTATGCGGAAAGGTCGTATTCAACGGTTCAGGTGCCAAATGTTTCAGAAAAGTTATAGTATCATGCACATATATTCATTGATGTTTATTTATATCTAAATGATTATAAAAAGTGGTTTAAAAAAAAGGAAAAAAAAAACCCGAAATGATTCTAAAATTAAAAGAAACCCTTTTTTAGGGTTTTAAGTGCAAAAATGTCCCGCACTCAGATTCAGTATTACAACTTTTGTACATACATGTATACTTGTAAACATATATTTTCATTACATATTTTATATTATCCTTGGGTAACTGAATTCAAACAGTTAGTAACCCGCTTAGACTATTTGTTTTGATTTCCTTGTCTCTATATTGAAATGAATGATGTGGTTCAAATTAGAGTTGTCGAGAGCACCCCCCCCCCCCCCCCCCCGATCAATTTAAATCTAATGCTAAATTACTAGTTGTTAACTTTCCGATACAAAATAAAGTAAATCAACAAATGGTGGCTGACGTTTGTTTTAAAAAAAGCAATTAGAATGAAAACCATTCAAATTGCAAATTATAGACATTGTAAAACAGATAGAATGTTTTGATTTCAAGTTTCAGTAACAAAAGTTTAAAAAAAAAATTCCTTTTCAGTAAGAACACCGCCATTTTTGAAAAAAAATAAATGAATATTTTTTATTTATCAAAAAGTAATTTATTTATTCATGACTTACTCGGGTTTTTTTTTAAATAAAAATAACCCATATGATACAATACGGTATACGTCACAAAGCCTCGTGAAGTTGAATTTGTTTTGTCCAGAGCGTGCTTCCGAATACTCTTTGTTCATACAATGATCAATGAGATGTTTTAAACAGAAATTGCAGGCTCTTTTTTTATTTGCAAATATTGTCATAATAAAATATCAATTAGAGTTTCAAATAATGTCTAATTATGGTTTGATGATGTAACTTTAAGTGACACAGAAATAAATGCTCATAAATGTATAAGATGCCGTGCGTTTCGTTGATGATTGTAAATAGTGTTTTGTCTTTTAACAGTTTCAAAATAAGTTTCAAACTGTTCGAAATAATAAAACTTTACTTTAAAAATTCGGGATTTTCATAACCTGGAGTTATCGTTCGTAACACGAGTTATCTCTCCATTAGAGCAGGTATACCGCTATTTGAATACACTGTCTTGCATGCTGTAGCCTGTATGTTATAATTTTCTTCTGTCTGTCATTTGATTTCATTTTGACTGTATGCCAACATGGTGATGTCAATAATCCGTTGAATTTAACCAGTCTATAAAATGGTTAAAATAAATGTTTTTTGTCTTGTTTAATCGGTTACTGATGTATGTTGTCAATGTAAAAAGACAATTGTGCAATCAAAGGATGCTGTAATACTACAAAAACAGTACTGAGTTTACTTGCGCGTTAAATTGTAGCATCTTTTTTTGAAGTGTGTTAGTGTGTGTGTGTGAGGGGGGGGGGGGGGGGCTCTTTCCTTGTGTGTGTGTATGTGGGGGGGGGGGGTGTAGCGTAGAACTTCGATTTCACTATTTATTTCCTTCTTTTCACAGATTCACTTTAATTCTCTCATGATGCTATCAAAAAACCGTTTGGGGGAGGGGGAACTTCATGTTTATTAACTTTTTTATATGTTAACTTATGAAAACTATCTGCTGCAAGAAGAGGTGGGGAGGGGACTCCCGTGCCCCTCCTTTTCATTGATGCTACGCGCCTGCCATCTACCTATAATAAATACAGTTGCTGGCAGTGAAGTGCGTGGTTTAAGGCAGCTGATACATGTTCATTATTTTTCCCAGTGAAGTGGACCTATGCAAAACATATATAAATACATTTCTGTCCACCTCTCTAAAAAAATATTTTATTTTATCAGTAGGTCCAAGTACAAAGGTAGGCATTATACCGTATGAACGTATCTGCACTGATCATTGGCGGACATTACTATACTTCCACTTGATGGATATCATTTGGATTAATTAATGACTAATTTCAATTTATCATGGAAATTTAAGAGATAATGGATGAAAACATTTGCAACCAAGCTTATGCTTAATTTATCGCATATAACTTACAACCATGTTTTCATTTAAAGTGCGTCTCGAATTTGATCGACAACATTCATGTTTATCTTTATATTAATACTTCATTCCATTCTTTTTTCATGAAATGTTTTCATGAAATGTTTATTCCAAAACATAGTTTTCATGTGCATGGCTAATTGATATTAATTTTGCTCTCGTGCAGTGCATTTTTTTTAAATTAAACTTTAATATTCTCTCACGCTTTACCATATATTTGTTTGCTATAGAAAGTACGTAAATAAAGTACAACTCAATTATATAGAGGGCGCTATGATAAATGATAAAAGTAATAAAGTAACTAAAAGTAAAACGAATAAACTACAAAAATATTGTGCAGGTACACCTGAATTGATGACCTTCGGTACCTGGTTAGATACTAATAATCACTGCGTCTATATTTGTTTCATGAATTCATTTCGAACAAATATGCACCTCAACACGCTAGCGCAAACATCGTATTTTGAAAGTGTGTGTGCGTGGGAGGAGGGGCAGACCGACTTAGAATTTTGACGAAAAACAATTTTAAAAATTAAAATCAATAAGTAGTTCACAAATTCCCAAAATCCAAGTCCGTGAAGTTGGCAGGTGTTGGGGGGGGGGGGTCTCATACATGTATATATGAATTTAATCACAAATATATATATATGCCTACTTTCTTAATATTGCTTTTGCGTTGTCCTCAGAAAAAAAAGATAGGGACAATTCGTTAGGACATTATATTTCTATATTTGATTTCTAAAAAAAAGTTGATTTTTAATTCCAGCCCTTTTTAAAATTCATAGCATCTTTTTATTCTGCGTATCAGGTAGGGATGTTTTATTAGAGATATCACTAAACCACCATCCACCCGTTAGCTCTATTAGCTACTAGCTCTAAAATTGACAAAAGGAGTAATGATGTTTCAAAAGTATGAAGCAAAATGTCTTTCATTCACAATGTTTCCCAATTGATCAAAAACATGTATATCACGTTTTAGATGTTATTGATTGTAATCAAACGCATTCTTTGCTTTCTTATGATATGCTGACTTAATTTTTTTTTTTTTTGGAATTTGAAATCAACTGTTGATATTTTCTGTTTTCAAACAATATCACATGTTTTTGTCGGAAGAAATCTCGTATTTGTAAACTCCCGCACTACTTACTAATCTTTGAATACCGGGAAGTAATGCATACCTGCTATAAGGGGAAGATAACTCTTTCAGTAACGATAACTCTAGTTTATGGGAAGACGGAATACCAAACTGTAAACATTTAATGAAAATAAATGCCGTGCTACACGTCTAGTCGAATTAGATTTCCTTCTCTTTATTGATTTTAACGTACATGTCCTCTTTAAAATTGTTGAGAGCTCTCCCACCTTTACATTTTTTTAAACATCCTACCCTTAATGTTACTCAACTCCGATACGAAGTAACGTTTATCAATGAATTTGTTCCTTAAAAGAAATTTCAAATTATATAAGGCTAATCGTCGGAAAAGTAAGAAGACTGAGTAGTTAACGGTTTTGTTGTGTAATTAGTTTTGAGTTTCAAAAAATAGATTACAACAGTACGTTTCTTAACAATGGAAGCATTCTCATTGCTGAATAAAAAAGTAAATGTTTTAAGGGGGCTGGGGGTGGCTGCCATTTTAGTGAATATTGATCCCCTTTTAAAGAAGAGCTCCATATAAAAATAATAGAAAATGATAAAATTTTATAATAAATTATATGAAATTTTTCTTTATCAAATAGTAGTTGATAGCTTCAGAAATCGCATATAAAAGTTTCAAATAAGTTTTGAATTACATTATATTTCGACCCCCAGCCTCCTTAATCATCAAGATAATTTGTCAACACGAATGTCTGAAGGTTGTACGTTATTTGGTTTTCTGCTTTTACCTGGTACCCAGTAGCAAGCAGATCTGTAGCTTTATGGTCTGAAAAAAAATTGGATGGACGATCAAACAGCTACACGGAAATAACATACACTGAACCAAAGTTCTAGGTGTTCACCAGGTATAATGTATTTAGTAAATGAAATAAACACATTTCTGGGTATAGTCCACTAATGCATTTTCCATAGGCGGTAATGTTAACGTTATGGTTCATAGCTCCGGCCCTAATTTTCGTTCAGCAACGAGGGACCTCTTGAATGAAAGCTCATCAAATTGTCTCTTTCCTGTTAAAATTTCGTGGTTTGAAGTCAGATTCGTTTTCCGGCAAAATGCGTCTGTATTGAAAAACTCTGAAAATGAAAGTAAAAGTAGGGAATTTCTCAGTTTTGGAAATGGTGTACATCAAACAATTTCAATTCTTTTCTTCAAATGATAATTCAATTTTGACACTTGTTTTAAAAATTGCAAATCCTCTTTTCTGACATGTGTCAACCATTCTGATTTAAAATGTCCCAATAAATGTATATACACTCTGCAAGTATAGGGCCTATTTTGCTTAAAGGCACTTCTTTGTTGTCCTACCGATTCTAAAAATAGTTAGAGGGATATACCCTTCTTTGTCTTGTCGGATTTTCACTTGACTTTCAAGTAGTTGAGAACGATGTATTGATGTATTGCGACACGAGAACTTGCCATTTATTGAATGTCCTGAACACTTCCGGTTTGGTTAACTGTTCTTTAGAGCTTTCAGATTATTGTTGGTTGTCGGTTGAAACGACGAATTGAAAAATTATATAAAAAACTTTTTATACGTATTGCCAAATATTTTAAAGAATATACGTATTGTCTGATATTTAAAGAAATATCGAGGCCAGCTATACATGCATACTACATATATGCTGTTCAGCAGTGTACGGCATAAAGACCATGAAATAAATTGTATTCAAAGAGCTGTCACTGCATGAAAGCATTTGCAATTGAATAAATCTAATTCATCTTTTTAACTTGCCAAAAATGGCGTTAAATGCAATTTATATTGCTGCTCAGATTTGATAAGTCTAGTTATAGGCCAGCTTTTTTAAGAATATATAATGCAAAGAGCCAGAAAAAAATATGGAGAATTTTATAAAATTGAGGACATATGGTAAATTGGCCAAATTTGGAACCTGCCTGACTCTGTATTAGATAGAAATGTATAAAAAAAAAACTCAGCTTCATTCTAGTATAGGTAATATGACATGATTGACCATAAACCATTCGGACCAAAATTATATATATGTATTATCTCTAAATGATGTGTTTGACATTCAATGTATTTCTAACCCAGTTAGTCTAACCTCAGATATACAAGTACTAGTCCAAACCAATATACTTTTAGTCAACATATCTCATAAAGAATTCTTATAAAAATATTATAGAACAAGTACCTCTACTGGTATGTTTTATATCTTAATTATACATAAAGAATAATACATACCTGTTTCCATATTACACCCTGTATCATTCCGAGACACCAACTCAGCCAGAGGACTGTGTTCAACGAAGTATTTATTATTTTTTAATTATACAAGATTACAATAAATCACATATAACTATTTCTTAGAGATATCTGCAGTACACATTGGACAATAAAACCATTAAACAACAATATATTTTCAACTGTCATTACGTATGTCTCTGAAAATGTTGATGGTATACAGTTGGCATGGATATTTGTGCAGAAAATGGTGAGGTTTTCTCCATTGATATCATCTGATCTTACTGATGATATATATGATTTAAAGTTACAATAAATGTATTTCTCACAAACATACAGTGACGTAAAAACAAAAGCATAACACTTATATTTGCAACAAATCAAAATGAGTAGAAATAGATTAGATATTTTGCAACTAGAAATAATTCCAGAATAATTTAATTCTGATTGTAACGCGCTTTCTGATTGGCTTAAAATTATTATATCGTATAAAGAATGTTGCCTATGTCATAGTAAGACTAAGGTCAAAAACGTATCAATACGCGTGAATGTACGTTTGAATTTTGTACAATTTTACGTCATTTTAAAGGGCAAATGACCGTTTTTATTTACAATGAAGAGTAAAAAAATTAAATTATAAGGAATGAATTCAACATTTATTAGTTTTATACGATATAAAATGGTTTAAAACAGTTTACGCTTTTTCATAAACAGCTTCGCGGTTTATTAAGCGTAAATTGCCCCAAACCATTTTATATCGTATAAAACAAATACTTATTGAATTCATTCCTTGATTATTGATGGAAGGTCAGATGTTTCAAAATTCATTGCATTGTTTTGTTTGGATACTAACAAACTAAGTCGGCATTGTTTTTTTCCAGGTTTGGGAATGTTTCTTTTACACTGACTGATATTATGAAGGATATCCTTGTTTCATGTTTCAGCAAGTCCCTGCCTTTTCCAAGTCAGATGGAGTAAAAAATTCATTTGATTTGGAAGATTCAGGGACTTGCTGAAACATATACTTTATAAGTTTATTTTATTGGATATGAATACTAAGAAACCTGGTATCTCTTGCTCTAATTCATTTTTAAGATATTGCTTTTCCTGCCCAAACCTAGGCCTGCATATCAAAAGGTTTAAGGATTGAAATGCACTGAATGCTGTGCTCCAAATACACTACATACACTATTTTCTCAGAATTTCACCTGAATGTATGACTTTAAATTACTTTTTGGAGCATTAAGTATGAATTTGAGTATCATGCCTACTAAATGATTAGACAAAATAAAATAAAAGGATAATTATAAAAGATCATAAGGTAACAATATGCATTTATTATTCATCATCATCATAGCTAGAACACAAAGAGGATTTTATTAAGATCATTTCTATTCTACTTTGTTTTCTTCCCACACCCAACATGTCTTGATGATTCTTCTGCTGATATTTTAGAAAATGTAAAATGAAAAACAGAATCATCTGAGGTGGTAACGTATTATTTTTTGGTAGTTACAAATGGTATGTGCCGTTTGTATATGGTGAGATGGAAGAAGGAGGAAACTTTGTAGAAAACAAAGTATGGCTCAACATGACACAAGGTATCGTTATGCCTTGATTAATTGTTTATAATAATTTTACCTTTCAATAGAAATTTCTAACTTTATTTCAAAACATATCTTTGAAAATTATACATTTTTAGACAAATCTGTTAAACATTTCAAGTGTCTTTTGATTTGACAATACCGGTACGCAAACAAATTCCATGACTTGATCTTATGATGGCTCCATTATCTCATCAATACATATACTGTACCTGTATTATATGATTTTTATCCAACCAATGCAAACTGTAATTAATTAATAACAGTTAGCATTAATAATTAATCATTAATTTATCATTAATAAACATAACTCTACCTTTATCGCACCAAGTACAACTTTATAAACATTATTTGTCAATATATATCTGTTAAAATGTAAATTGAGCAATATGTTTTATTAAAATTGGTTTTTGTAACTGTTTTTAGCTGTTGTAAACGTTGACAGTAATAAGTTGGTGATTGGTAACTATGGAAACACTGGGTATTACCGAGTGAACTATGACCTGTCCACCTGGCAGAAAATAACTCAACACCTGATAAAAAACCACAAGTTAAATATTTTTTTATTCTGTTGAATGATCATTTGTCCAGGTTTACCTGTATTGGTGTATCCAAACATTTAGAGTTGCTTGGTACCATTTTATATCCAATTTTGTGAATGCTTTTAAACGATGCTCATGCTAAGTATGTGCATAAAAAGACATTGCTTTAGTTTTCCCGGTAAATTAAGCCTTATTTAAATAAAAACGATGTACAAAATTTGTTTACAATACAAACAACACAAATGGGTACCGTGTTATTTCGCGTCACATTAAAACTCGCCCTTGATGTCGAGGTGGCTATTGTATTACGACTTTGACATCGCAAGGATTAAAGGTCATAATATTTTGGCAAATCAAAAATAAAGTCGTGTACATTTTGTACACTAACATTTCTGAAGTTTGCTTTCAATCAATTCATAACTTGTGGATTGAATAAACCCAATTTTGGGGAAAGAATCAACACGGTTCCCTTTTCTTAACATTCCCATGATGCAGTTCAGATGGTTTTTTGTATGCCCATAAAAGAAATTATTGCATTTACTTTGAATATTTAAAAGGAAACCGATTCTGCTGGTGTAAATAGGCAAAAGACTATAAGTTTCTAAGATAATTGGTCTGTCTGGAAAACTATTTTATACTTTAATAGCAAAAATATCTGACCATGCAGTTGTAAAAAAATATTTCCCCCACTGAAATATAGCATAGCTTTTCACTATGGCTGTTTTAATTACAAAGCTCTGTAACATGTATTCATTTATTTGTTTCTGCTTTTAAATATGGGTACAATTAGAAACAAGGTTAATTACTTGAAGATCATAATTCAAACATGCATACATGCAAAAATTATCATCTTTTTCAGGTTTTCTCTGTCGGGGATAGAGCAGGATTTATCAGTGATTCCTTTGAACTCTCTAGGTTGGTACATACTCGATTGGGATGAAAAAGGAAGGAGAATATCTTACAAGGTGAGAAAGGACTTGCTGCGAAAAAATATAATTGAGCATTACATGCATTATCATCATTATATATTTACAACAGAAGATATACCCTGTCCTTTTGTTACAGATGAGTCAAATTTTCTTTTGGTAACTGTATCAAGGATCCTCCACTCCTTTTGAAAAAGTTCTGCATGCAACCCTTATCTTTTATATTCTTAGATATATGGTATTCTAACATGTGCTTGACTTGAAAATGGCAGAAAAAAGTCCAATTTTAAGGAAAATATCAACTTTCAAAAATTAATTACTATAATTCACAAAAACAAAACCAAAGTCCCTGCTAGATTTGAACTCGGAACCTACAATTTAGTAGACCATTGTTATACCCATTGCACTTCATACAGTGCAGATACACAGTGTAGATAAATGTCCACTTTTGGTGATATAATTAGGTTCACAGTTGGTTGAGATTACCATGTTGTGACATACTGTCATAGGACGTAACGTCACAGGGTGTCGATGATCCTTAGATCACTAGGGGAAGCCTTCTCTAGGTTTGTATTTTAGGTTACAGGAAGATTGTACCTCCCTCTCTACTAGAGATTTTTATGTATACAACAACTATTCAATTACATCAGAATGACTTAATCAATCTTGGAAAAGATCCTCCTAATGATAGATTGATTGATTGTTTGATTGCTGGTTTGCTGTTAATTCAGGCGTCTTCAGTCTTTGCTTATCAGTGTAGCTGTATCTTATGGAGATGTAAACACAGTGAAGGAGGCAACAGATCGCTTCAACCAGTGGATGCAGAACACAGATAAGTATATACATGTACCCAGTCTAGGGAGTGCTATGGTTTTATTAATATTCCCGGGCATCAATTTTAAATTGTGAATTTAGTGAAAATCAGTTTCGAGAATATCTAAATTTATGCCTTATTATCCTATAAATACAATGAATATTTAATAATAGCACTTCAATGAATATTAAATTTTGTGGAGAAACTCAGCAAAAAGATACACAAAAATTGGCAACCAACAAATTATGATGATACCACAGAATGTACATGTACCCTGCCCCCCCCCCCCCCCCAGAAAAAAGGCTCTTGATTTAATGGTAATTGTTGGATGGATGTTAACAAAGTGTTTTTGTTTTACTTTTTTAGTATTGATACTGAATTACAAGGCAGAATATTTGATGCAGGCATTATGTATGGATCAGAGAAAGAGTGGATGTTTGTGAAGAACCAGTACTTGAATGTTTTAGTACCTTCAAAGCGGTCACAACTGATGAAAGCTTTGGCAAAGTCTAGGGACTACTCTCTGCTTAGCAGGTATATACAGTATATACTACATATAAATGCTGCTCAGTGGTTTACAGAATAAAGACCATAAAAAAAATTGTATTTAAAGAGGTAGCTGCCACGGAAAGTATTATGCACTTGAATAATTTATCTGTAAAATTATGTGCAAAAAATGCAGACGACATTAAATGTAATTGATGATGATACCAGTGCTTAGACATGATCAGCCTAGTAATAGGCCAATCTTTCACAGTATGATGCAAATAGCAAAAATATGAACCAGAATTTTATTTAAATGAGAACATCTGGTGAATCTGTCATTTGCAACCTTCTTGACATTGTAATCATGGTAATAGAATAAACTATTAAAGCTACATTTCATTATGTATGCGGGCATTACATAACATGATTGACTATAAACTATTAGGAACAAAATAATATACATGTACTATCTCTAAATGATGTGTTTGACATTCAAAATATTTCTAACCCATTTGAATAGTCTAACCTAAGATATACTAGTCCAAACCATTATACTTTTTTTCAACAGACCTTATTAAGAATTCTTATAAAAATTATTATAGAACAAGTACATGCACTTGTACATGTATGTTTTAATTGTAGAAGTTTATAATAATGAATTAAGTAGACTTAAGACAATAAAATCATTAAACAATAAGAAACTGTAAACCAACTTTTATTCGCAAAGACTTCATTTCGCAATTTAATGGAGATAAACTGGTTCCCGGTGAATATTTTTCGTGACCACGCTTTTCCAACACTCCCATAAAACCAATACATATAAGTGACAAGAGGCTCTCACCAATCACGCAAATGTTTCTCGCACATGAATAATAGTTAGTTTACAGTATTTCTAACCCAGTTAGTTTAATCCGAGATATCCATATTGAAACGAGTATACATCTCCTTTTATTCAACATATCTCATTAATAGAAAATGCACCTGTATGCAGTAAATTTTAATTATATCATATTTCAATAAATTGTATATATTTTTGTTTTTTATTTTAAAAGATATCTGCAGTACGCATTGGACAATAAAATCATTAAACAACAAGATATTTCAACTGTTTGTCTCTGTAAATATTGATGGTAGGCTGTTGGCATGGAGATTTGTGCAGAGAAACTGGTCCAAATTAAGAAAATGGTAAGGGGTTGTTCTGCATTTATATCTGATTATTGCCAAAGATATGTATACTGAATATTAAAACAATTTACTGATGATATTATGGATTTAAAGTTACAATAAATTTTTGTCTCTCAGACTTGTTGTCACATGGTAACAACAGCATAATAATAGGGTTGTGATTTTTCAGCAGATCCACTAATTTCAACGGATTTGAAAATAAAAATGTTCACTTTAGATTTCAGAACAGACCAACAACTGAATGATTTCCTTTTTATCTTCTTTGGCGATTCACATCCCTGATAAGTTTAAGGCCGTTTTGGATTGTATTATCTGGTCATTCCTGACAGTGATTTTCAGTTGGAGACTGGACCTTTAGATTCCCTTTTTACAAGAAATCAAATTGAATGGAAATAGAATAAACATTTTGCAAATAAACTATTTTCTTTCATCCTACAACGCTCAGTGTTATTGATAGAAGGTCAGTGTTTAGGATACACCTAGATTAAGCTGTCATTTACTTAGACTGATATTATCAAGGATTGTACAAGTGAATTTTCTACTCCATTCGACTTGGAAGAGGTAGGGACTTGCTGAAATATATACATTATACAAAATTCTTTACTTTTTATAAATTTTAATTAGATATAATTACTAAGATAAATTTGGCCCTTTTTGTCTTATCTGTTGCTCTGTTGGATTCTTTTTTAAGATATTAATTTTCCTACCCAAACCTAGGCCTGTAGATTTTAAAGCTGTGAGAAATTAGAATGTATGCTTTGCTGCAAATACATACATTGTATGAATTTCAGAATCTCAGAATATCACCTTCATTCATGAATACACTTTTAGTTTGTGTATGCTTTTTGGAGCAAGAAGTACAAATATGAGTATCATTCATGCTAAGTTTCATAATATCAATGTCAAAGAGGCACACATGGCTTTAAAATTATTAATAAGAATATCGTTTTACAACAAAAATTTCCAAAAGTACTTATAGCAATTTACCTTTCCTGTACGTACAGGTGCAGCAATTTTTCAAAGAGCACGATGCTGGATCAGGAACTCGAGCAGTACAGATAGCCTCGGAGAACATTCAGATGAACATCCAGTGGCTAGAGCAGAATGGACAGACCGTCCAACACTGGCTACAAAGGAACTCGGAATGATACATGTACAACTTCAGTCAAGGAGCTTGCATTGTTATCCATTTCATGTCTTGTGTTCTTTTTGTTCTCCTGTAAAGGGTAATACAATGTATAGTTTATTCTTGTGTACCATACTCTTGTAAAGGGTAATTTGGTGTGTGTATGATCTCTGTATACTTGTCTTGTAAAAACAGCGTGGTAGTTTCTTTTGAAGAGGCAAAAGCTGTTGAGATTTGTTATCTTTGGGAAAATCAAGGGTTTTGTTTGTTATACATATTTAGGGGAAGATGAGGACTTTAATAATTTTGTAATAACTTTCTTACATTTAAGTTATTACAATGTAATTTTAATCTATGAACATTTGAATAATGTTTCTTTTATCAGTATTTATAAATGTAACTATAAAAATTTTTGACATTGAATCTCATCCAAATCTTAATGACATTTATATCTTTACCACATGCATGTATTTAGCATATCCTTAGTTTGACATCTTTTTTTAGTTCAAAGTTTAATTTCCCAGAACAGGAAAATTTTTAAAATAATCTCATTCGACACTTTTGATGCATATAGCGTTCTCGGTTTTATTTTGCTAAGATACTTTCTAGTATGTCATGTCCAATTTGATTCTGATGTCTCTGTCTTAGGTTATGTGTTGAGTTTACATATAATTCATTGATTTCTTGTCATTGTCGTGAAATGTAGAGGAAATATTGTTACTTAGTGTTGTGATTTCCTCTTATCATGGCTACCTTTTAATGATTTTGAACTAAGAGCATAAATGATATGCTTTAATTTGTGTTTCTTATATGATAAGAAAAGTTTGACCTAGTAATTCTGAAGAAAAAAACCTGTTTAACATGATACTCTTTGATACTGTCATATAATTGTGCAATAAGTATGATAATCATTTTTAAAAGGCAGGTTTTTTTTAATCAAAATTATGTCCATTATATGTTTAATAGCTAGGAAAATTATTGTTCTATAATTATTGTTAACATGATTTTACAGCTGTAAATAGCTGACAGCTGCATGCGTAATTTGAAACGCCTTGATGTCTAATGGGCACCAGTAATGTCTCGGAAAATTATTTTAACATTCTCTTAAGAAAAAGTAACGTTAAAATTGTATACGGTATGTCTTTTATTTGTTTCCAATGGATATTTAGAAACATATGTATACGCGTTATGATAATCCTTTACAAATGACTTATAGCAAGTTCATATTTATTTATACATGTTGTTTGATATTTAGTTTTTGTTTTGTGGGTTTTTTTCATTTGTACATTTTTGTGAATGCTTTCAATCAGTTATGATAATCTTTTTTTACATTTTGATTTGTTCAATTAATTTATAAACTGAATATATAAATTACTAAAATTAGATAACAACGTGAAGAATTGATATTTTCAAATTTTCGGGACAACCAGTTATTTAAACAACTGCTGTAATTAAATTAGTGTGTTGTTTCCTCTCCAATATATTATTATTTTAATACTACATGTTCATTTTTGCTATTACCAGCATGCAGATTACTATACCTCTGTGAATGTACTGAGGTTTAAGGTGGTATGGGTCATCTATCGATATAAATAAGGATTCAAGTACATGATAATTAAAATACTTTCTTTAACAGCCCTCTAACCTACTGCGCAACGCTGTTAGGTGACAATAGTGGGAAAGAAACTACTTATATAATTACACTTGGTTTCATTGTTTATTTCGATAAACGTCACAACATGGAAGAGTCCCATACTATGTATGACCTTAAGGAATGATCATATCCAATAAAGCCCGAGGCCTTTTACATAGTTTTGATAACAGTTTTTCCAATAGTTTTAATCACGCACCGACTTTGATTAGCATCTCAGAATACTCAATGAAATCAATGATTCCGTATATTAACATTTACTTGTATTTACATAATTAAATATTGAATTATTGATTGACATTGGTACGTACATTATTCTATTTCGTATAATTATGAAAACCCCCACTTGCGCCCCAATGATTTATGATTTACGTCATTGATGAGCTTAATTATACCTTACTTTGGTAACAAGTGTTATCACTGACAAATGAAGACACTAAAGTAAATATATGATCATACATTCAAATATGCGCATTGTAGAACAATGAACCGTGTTGCTTGCAGTGTTTTCAATTCCTAAAACTAAGATATTATATATGGATAAGATTTTTGTCTATTTTATGATAAATCTATTAATGAACTATAATGCTCGGTGAAATCATACTAATACACAGCACAATATCGTTAAACATATTTCTATAGTTCATATTACAAACAACCATGGCATTACCACGACTCAGAGTTTGACAATGAAAAAATTATTGCTTGGGAACTCTATTTCAAAAAACTGTATAAACATATTATAATTTCGTATAAGTAGGTCCAATTTCCACCAAAATGCTCGAAATTTAACATTAATTTTAAAATGAAAATAAGAATAACAGTAAATGTCCTAAATGATGAAAAATTATTATCACCATTACGTAAAGTATAATATAAGAGTCCTATCTCCACTATATATTAAGATAATTTGATTTTGATCCTCCTCAAAGACAGTCATGGCAAAATTCATTTTACTTATGTTTATTTGTTACTACTGTGGATTAGAACCAATTTTTGGCTTGTTGTCGAAACGAAATGTATCTTCCGAATTTCTGTCCTCTTTGAACCAAGAAGCGTCAGAGGGATTTCTTTGGAATAACACTCGACTTCCACAATCAGTTATTCCATTGGAGTACGATATATTTCTCCATCCCAATCTTACAGAAGCCAGGTTCTCGGGAAAGGTGGAAATCAAATGCGTAATTCGAGAAACAACTAACTTCGTTGTACTTCATTCTAAAGATTTAGTAATTTCTCAGACAACATTGACGACAATCCCTTCCAATGAGCAAAAAGAAGTTCGTATGCAGATGAAAAACGATACTGATCAACTTTTTCTTATAATGGAAGACGCCATTCCGAAAGATGCCGAAATTCTAATCACCATCGTATTCGATGGGATACTGGGCATTAATGGAGACGGGTTTTATTTATCAGAGTTCTTTACTTCAAATAAAAGTTCAAGGTATGTTTTTTTATATTGAAATATTGAACAAGTGCCCATCTTAAAGTGTTCTGATATGTTTTATACTCACTGATTGCACGATTCTTAGATACCTAGCTTCCACCCAGTTTGAACCTGCAAGTGCCCGAAAAGCGTTTCCTTGCTTTGACGAGCCCGCTCTGAAGGCCAATTTTTCTATGTCAATTGTCAGGGAGAAAAAACATATCTCTCTCTTCAACATGCCCCGGGTACATTCCATACCAAGGAAAAATAATCTTGTGCTGGACACTTTTCAACAAAGTGTCAAAATGAGCACTTACTTGGTAGCATTTGCAGTTGGTGAATATAAAGGGAAGTCCAAGCTAACGAAATCTGGAGTGAATGTAAGTAAATTTATTACATGTACATGTATTAGCGAAGACAAGGTATTGAATTTGAAATATGCGAAACTTATTTTATTTACCAATAAATTACGAATTAGAATTTAACGGGAATTGAAGTCAATCTTGAAGACATTCTAATCTGAATACATGTACACAAAATAAAGTTTCAGAAAGCATTATACTTTCTGATATAAAAATGATATATTAAAATGATTTATCTTAATGCCCCATGGGGTTCTCATATTCTCAAACATAACTTTTTACCTTCTTAAATCAGCTCTCTAAAAAATCTCCAGAGTGTTACATAATCCACAAGAGCATTTTTGAGAAAGTTATCTCTTTGATCAGAGTATCTATGAACCTTAGGGAGGTTGGATTGTCAACAAATCGACTTAAATTTTAAAGATATCATTTGTTTAGCAATAAGTTAGAAAAGAAAATATGAGTACATTTTATCATTTTATTTTTGTATTTTCCTATATTATTATATTGATATTTTCTGCTAAAGGAGATCAATACAGTCTAAAAATGGAACTTAATCATTTAGCTCTCTTACTTTATTTTTCCCTCACCATCTAGATGACAGTTTACTACGACCGTACGAGTCTGATGGAAACTGTGGATTTCTCTCTGGATGCTGGTGGGATCATTCTAGACTACTTTAACACTCTGTTTGAAGTATCGTACCCACTACCAAATCTTGGTAATCTTTTTATTAGCTCACCTGAACCGAAGGTGAGTGGATTGTCTGATCATTCCGCTTGTATATAAAATGTAGATTCTAAATTGTTAAAATTGTGACCCCTGGCAAATACTGGGGCCCCAAGATGGGTTCAAAGTTTAAATTTAATAATGTAGATTTTTAATTGTTAAAATTGTGCCCATCGGGCAAATACTTGGGCCCAAAGAGGAGTTCAAAATTTGGAATAGATACAGGGAAAAGTTTAAAAATCTTCTCAAAACTAAATTGGCACAATTTGTGATATTACTATGCAAGCATCATCAAATAGTGTAGATTCATGTTGTTAAAATTATGACCCCCGGACTAAAACTGATCACGCCCCAAGAGGGGATCATAATACATGTATAACATAGAAATAAGAAAAGTATCGGAAAAATGTTTTAAAAACTTATATAGAATGGTACAAGGAACTGGTCTTCCTGTTAGCAATGAAAACTATGGGCCGCTTATGTTTGTTGGGGAAAGGATGAGGGGGCTTTTCGAGTAGCGGTAAAAAAAAATGTTTTTTACGTTTTTCTCAGTCCCAATAAAGTCTAAAATTGTTTGTCAATGGAAGAAAATATTTTTAAAAAATCGAAAAAAAACTCGGGTACTACATGCATTTCTCACCAATAAAAATTTCGGAAATCTCTTGATGGAAAAAAAATGGTCGTGTAAAATCTTAAAATGAAATTAATCTTTTAAACCCTTATAAATTACAGTATATAATTATTATTAATGATTGATTGATGATTGGATAATTGATTTTGATAGACATGATTGCTGTTCCTTACCACATAGCGGCCGCAATGGAAAACTGGGGGTTGATAACCTATAGAAAGCCATATCTAGTTATACCTATAAACTCGGGATACGGAAGGAAGTATAGAGCGGCGTCAGTCATAGCCCACGAAATTGCTCATCAGGTTGAATATATAACCACTTTTTAAAGATACAATAAATGGATGGATCAATGTCGTGTTATGGAAAATCATGTAGAATAATTATTCATATAACATATAAGCTCACTTTTATTTGATTTCACATATGAAATATAGTTCATTGCATTAACAACATTTAATTTGTCTTATTTTCATTTTTTTGAATCATGCATAAAACGTTTCAACTCGGTTTTGCCAGCAATTCAATTTTAGCACACACTTTTCGGCATAATGTTGAAATGTTTATTAACAGATTTATATTTACATTTAAAAATTGTGACCAATCAAATGAATCTAGCTGAGCCTTTGATCTTTGCTATTTATTTCTTAGCTGAAAATTGAATATATTCAGAATGACACAGAAAACTATCAAAAGCATACATGTGGGAGTAATTATAGTCTTAATCAGTAACAATTTGTTAATGAAATTATATCACAGTAAAACTTATAGATACAGTGGTCATTTCACTGCTGCTTTGAGTCATCGTCGTGGCACTATGTTTAAGCAAACTTTTCGCTCTTTTACATCCAAAAGACCAAGTCCATTTACTGTGGGGTTATTATTTATAGACAGCAGTTTTGAATTGTAATGTTGTTTCTGATTCTGGCAGTTTGTTGATCTGATAATATTTGAGTCGTATTCTATTGTATAACTGTAAGTTTTTCAATTAAGATAAAAAGCCTTTGGTTAAGAAGAATTAAAAATAGTTCATGAATAAGTGATTTGAAGTTTTTTTCAGTGGTTTGGAAACATAGTAACTATGCAGTGGTGGGATGATCTATGGTTGAATGAGGGAGTCGCTTCCTTCATGCAATATTTAGGACTTCAAGCCTTTGATAACGAATGGAGCATGGTATATTCAATTAATTTCATTTTTTTTAATGACATAAAAATGACATTCAGCACACCTAATTCGTATAGAAGCGGTTTAACTAGTCTTATGTTAATCAGATTGAATTTATTTCATCTTTTTTTTTATTGATAACGGATGATTTTTATTATACCAATCATCTTTTGATCATTACTAGTATGTTTTTTTATATTTCAGGAAAACTTTTTTACTGAGAAAATTAACTCAATGATGAGCGAAGACTTCACGAATTCTCGAGCATTAAATCAACCAGTTGCTGTTCCCGATTTTAGTATATTTAACGGCGTCACCTATGCTAAAGTAGGAAATATTCAAATATAAATTGACACCTTAAACCCAATTCTTTAACATGATATATTTGTTGGTTCTAAAGTTTACTACTTTATTTATAGGGAGCTTCAATCGTTCGCATGGTCAGAGGCTTGCTTGGCGAAAAAGCATTTATGAACGGAATAAAAACCTACTTGAACCAGAACAAATATAGCAATGTGGTCAGCGATGATTTATGGCAAGCTTTATCAAACGTAAGTTTTGGATAAAAATCACATTAAATGATAAATATTTTAGCAGATATGGCGACTAAGGACTTTCAAATAATATTCTATTCATATTGAATTTTCTAGTCTTCTGATGATGGCATAGACCTGAAAGCTGTCATGAGTATTTGGATGGGGGAGAGGGCATATCCTCTTGTGACTGTCCGTCGAAATAATTCTGAGATCCAGATATCCCAAGAACCATTTATCTTGAAGAACAATACGATTAGTCGTACCACACCTATGTACATTACCACACTAGCACATGACATTCACTTCAGTTGTTTAAGCTTTAATGTCCATGGTGATATCAATATACTCGATTCAAATTGTTTTTTTTATAGATGGACAATTCCCTTTCAATACGGAATATTGGACCAACATGGGCATTTTTCAAGAAAAATGTTTTTACTGCGTGAAGAAACAGGTAATATGAAAAATGCTTGAATAGTTCATGTCTAGTAGTAGTATTTAAACATCTACATATATGTAGAGACTTAAAATAAAGATGTCGTTGTGATCAATGGGTTCAATGAGCAGGTGTTACATGTACTCTACATGCACTCAATAAAATAAAGTGTTGTACGCAGATGTACATGCATTGCAAACTTTATAATCATGACTTTTTATTTCATTTTTTTCGCAGCAACTATCAAAATAAGCGGTCATTTCAAACTCGTAAAAGGTAACTATAGAGATGATGGATATTACAGGGTGAACTATGACCCTGAATCTTGGAAAGCAATTACCGATCAGCTAATGACAAATCATGAGGTAAACAAAAATTCCAAAAGCCACGACAAATTTCAATCACATATACTAAAGATATAATTATCATAATGTCTATACCCATCAGAGCTTCGTTACAACACACAAAACCATCACACTCACAAGGGAAACTATTAGGATCTGTTTTACAACAAGCATCGGAAAAATGCACCCTACATTACATGTAACATCAACTCCACTGCCATAAAATTACAACCAATTATCAACAAACGCTAATTAAACCATAATCAACAGCAGCTGCATTAAACCACCATTGTCATTACCTTCAAATTTATACTATATCTTCATTTTAATAATCACCAGGACCATTACAACCATCGTAGTACCACTCTCGGCAAAGCTTGGAACAGTGGCATATCAATCACAACTTGATCAACATTAGTATCACAACCTGACGCGCGATTTCGTTGAGAGCAACGGGAGGTCTTCCCTTTGAATGCAGCATAGAATAGATTATAGGGATACATATGGATGTTCTTTACTATCAGTTCTTAACATTTCACCAAATTCCATTTAACCCTCTATAGGGATTGCACTAGACATATAAGTATACTTAAAAAGTATTTTAATTTCTGATAAAATAAAACCTGAAATTAGTAAAATATATTATTTAAAAGATAAAATCATAAATTCTAACACAATTAACATCACAGTATGTTTAATATCAGCATCATTATCATTATAAACGCAACATTATCATTCCGCTATCACAACAGCATGAAAAACAGCAATGGCCACTATCAGCACCACTTCAACAATTTTTTTTTTTTAATATTTGAGAAATAAAGTACGAGTTTTCGTGAATGTTGCAGAATAACCTCCGAGGTCGAGAAATGTTGTTTAGAAATATAAAAGCCGAGGCGGTTTTATATTTATCAAACAACATTTCGAGACCGAGAAGGTTATCCTGCAACATTCACGATAACAAGAACTTTATTTCTATTTTACTAACAGCCCAATATTTCTACAGATCGTTTCTCCTATAGAGTAGATCTAGGTCATTTTGACGGCTGTTCCGTGTAACCCCAATGGTTTTGTTAGTAATGTTTACGTGTGTATCGAACAAAGGAATCACATGCAGAAGACAGAATTTTTCTTTGGATTTTCAATACTCTTTACTTATTTATAAAATATCTTTGAATCATATTCCAAATATTTTAAGGGTAATTAAATACGATTAATACTACTACACGTTATATATTTTATGTAAAAACACGCAGTGAAAATGTGTTAGGGAGGTGCTAGGAACAGTCGCATTGATCTCTTAAAAATAAACATTTGAGACAATACACATCGTTTTGTCCGGAACTAATTCATATAGTTTTAAAACTGTTTACGGTTTGAAGTTGTACTTTCATGGTCAGTGCGAGACAAATAGGTATTTCTGATCTGATAATTTATTGATGACGTTTGTGGTACATTGGAGAATAATGTCCGCGGCATCTCTTTGATCTCGGCAATAACTGTAGTAAAATGAAAAATATCATAACAATTGTACAAACATCAGAAATAATAAAAAACCTAATATTCAACTTACAATTACTTGACAACCAAATATATTACGATTATTCTGCTACTCATACCCTACCTTTGTTTTGAATATGTATCTATTCTTAGATTTTTTCACCGGGAGATAGAGCACATTTGCTGAACGATGCCGTTAGTATTTTTGCAAGGTATGCAGAATTTTTAAATGTATATAATGCATATGTATAAGAGTATAACAAACTTTGAAATAATAAACTCTAGATGCAATGTTACAGAACCAAACCCTTGAATATGTCGGTTGTTAAGGACTTGTTAAATTACATGGAAAAGGAAACAGATTTTCTACCCTGGTTCTCGGCTTCTCATTCATTCGGGATCCTGATCAAATTAAGACTGAAAGACACCAAACCCGAAGTTAAAGTTCTAATGGTAATTTGTTAACAGCGCTTTAATAATGAGTTCTTTTTTATTATAAAGTTGACAATAATGATTTTTTTTCTTTCTTCAACAAGTAAAAGTTATTTTCTCTCAATGACAGCAAAAGGTTGCTACAATAGCCACCAAAGCATTAGAATTGATCGAGAACCAATTGCAAGCAAAGGAAAACAATAAGGGTTATAAGGATGCTATGAAGTAAGTAACATGTACACAAAAGATAACTTTGCTTAACAGTAATATCGATGGAATAGTAATAAAAATGTTACATGAAAAATACCTACACAAATGATATATCCTCTCTAGGGAATATCTGGTGAATCTCATCAGGAGGATAAATTCAAGAGTGAGCGACAGTTCCCCAAGTACTCTAAGACCTTCCACTGATAAATTCACCCAGAAGATGGACTAGATGATAAAGCTATGCATCAAAGGTATTTATATGTATGTATGTGGCGATGTTACCTCGTTTCCTGTTTTAAGTTTTGTTATGCTAGTTTTATGACAAACGATATATAATGGTAAATATTTTTATTACAGCAACTGCATTGATGACTATGAGATGGAATATTATCAGATTTTGACTACTTGACGAAATTTACTTCAATTAAATACATTGTATTTTGGATTAGATTTATTTTACCTCTTAAATCATATGCATCCATTAAAATTAGCACGCTTTGTTTGCTTGATACATGTACATTCTGCCTATCAAATGCACGCACCTTCAAACTGTTAAATATTAATATATCATTAAAAAAAGTATTAATTGTGTTTTGTTTTTGTTTTATTTCAGTTTTAGTATTCTAAAGTTCAAAGATTTGCTTCCCTTTAAACATAAATAATTCTAGTCTTGTGATAAAATGTAACACAAGATGAGGTTTAGTAATACTACCAGAAGTAATAACGTATTGATTATTTTTTGTTGAACAAAATACATGTAAGACACCCTGTTAGAACCAATAATAATACAGCTCTTAAAGCATACTTGCATATATAGTTATTTTCGTACCTTGTTTTTTACCTTCTACACTTACAAACAGTTTTGCCTCCTCTTGAATTCGCCCAGACACAGTTATTTACAGAGAGATAATCTAAGACATTGGGATTTGTCTAGTTTTAAATACGTCCGTTGACACTAAGGGCGAACGGGGCTAAAATGATATGGGTGAGAAAATTTCCCTGTACATCGTATGAACTGTAATTTTATTTGATAGTGGTTTATTTTGAAGCCTTATAAGTTTAATAATACAATTCAATTTTTATGTTGTAAATTACAAATTTCCAAAGATAAATTCCAACATGGAAATTGCATCGTATCATTAAACTTATATTTGTATAAGGTTTTAAGTCGAAATATTTACTTCCAAATAAAACTTTTAACAAGAAATAAAATTAGCAATTTGAACAAATTTGAATCAACACTACCTGGGGAATCTCCCACACAATTTACAGCATACCAGGCCTATATGTTTTAAAGAAGACATTTTTCTCTATATATATTCCAATGTATCACAATTTGTACACTACCCGAGGATGCTTTTACTTACGTGTCAGCTTTCCTAGGCAAACGGTGTTTGAGAAGAACAATTTTTCAATAATTCCTGATAATCTCCCTTTAAAAGAGTAAATGGGTAAATCTCCACTTTGATAAACGTAAAAGAAACCTAAATCTTTTTTGATTTTTTTTTACCAAATTGAATTGAATTGGTTCTGGAGAGGAAGTCGAAAATGTGAAAAATTTACCGACAGACAGACTGATGCGGGACAAAAGTGATCAGAAAAGCTCACTTGAGCATTCAGCTAAAAAAGAGAATATATCAACCTACAAACGCGTGGTAAAAATTAAGCCACCATTGCTATGTAAAGTGATAAAGTATCATGTGCATAAAAAAACCCACAAATTAAAGGGAAAGGAAGACTGCACTTCAGGACATTTAAAAATTGCGACCAAAAAAAATGTTAAAAATGGGCATATTTTTTTAATTGTATGAACTGCCAATGTCCTTACTGCAACTTTATGAAGTTATATTACTGAAACGCTCATATTTACAAACTTTGAAGTCGTTTTCATTAGTAAGGGTTATTACAATTTCTTGAATCTCCATAAGATAATGAGGACGCCCACTTTTTTTAGAGACTTAATATACAGTCAGCGCATGTTTGGCTATTGTTCTCTATTTAATGGTAGTTGTAAATTTATATATATATATTTGACCACAGTTACCTGTTAAATATTATAATTCACCATGTGAATTTTAACTCAATATAAGTTTGTGAGTACTAGAATTTTGTCACTTGACGTGTAAGGTAGCACACATTCCCCTGGACGTTATTAAAAGTTCGTACTTATTCAAATCCATTCCCATCGATTGATGGTTTCTTTATTTCTCTTTTTATATGTTAAAGAGAAATCTCATATATTTATCTCAAAATCGTCTTATTTTCATTATAGTTGTATACCGGTATTTTCGAGTGTATTGTTGGTGGTTAGTATCAGGTAGTTTAATGTAGGCTTAATCATCAGCGTGGTAAGTAATTTCTCCTAGTTCTACTAGTATGTTACAATTATATATATTGTTAAATATATGAAAATGATGGTCAATTGCAAAAGAGCTCTCACCGATTGTCATCGACACCGATGCGCGACCATCCAAAGAAAATGCATAGAACTATATATATCTTTTCTTTTTTTCTGTAACCAGCACATAAACCTTTTTATATGAATTCGAACAACAGTAAACAAACCTGTCGTATTACCCTGTTCTGCGTGCTGCTTTTCTGAATTACTATTCCCGTGCACATGGGCATATCCACCTCAAACGTTAAGCGTTAATGAATATGCATAGACTATTTATTTTCAAATTATGGCTATAGTAACTCGTTAAAAGTTATGAAAAAATAACAAAACTTTCTGTAAACTTCTTTTTCATGTATCTAGTCATGCTGACAATATTTGGGACTATTTTTCAATATCGCAAAAATGCCATTAAAACGGCAAATATACCTTTAAGTTAACAGGAAATTAGTCATGACTGAATTATATAAGTCTACTCCAACAGAGCTACTACTAAAGTCAAAGGTCTAAAATATGCTATATATAGAAAAGATTTGTCAATGTTGGTAGATATGAAAGTCTCGTAAATTAATGCAACTGTGGAAAGTGTCAAAAACAATATTATAGTTTTTATAAAATAAAAAATATAACACGCTCAATATATTGCGATGGTATTCTCTTTTTTAGGAAAAAAAAGACTCATTCTTAAGGGAAAAATAATGTGGTAGTATATCATGGTTAACAGGACTCGATCCCAGGACTCAATTTTATTGGACTTCTTGGATTAGTTACCACGCTTCTGTGCGTTAGCAAATAAATTCCTTTTTAATTCCTTTAAGTTGTTGACATTGGCCACTGGTTTACAATCATCAATGGCTACTTCTATCGTCTGACATTTTATGTTGAATATTTTGAAACCTTTAAAAATTGGCGAAACGGAGTGAGAGAGAATGCATTATCTCTATGTTATTTTTAAACTATTCATTACAATATCAGTTTCACCTTCCATGTATATTTATAAATCTTTTCTTCAATCAAGGGCAGACAAATCTAAAACCAGATATACAGGGCAGTAAGGGTAAGAAAACAGCATTTTATTTTATAGACACGCAGTTAAAAACCAGTATGTTAAATTTCTATTGGAAATTTACTACTCTCTTTAACAAAAGAAATGGAAAAAAAACTAAGTAGTGAATTGGGCGTTAAATGCAGTCATCTTTTCTGTTAAAAGTTGAATAAATATACTTTTTGCATTAAAAAATTGGCACAGGTATGCGGAAAGGTCGTATTCAACAGTTCAGGTGCCAAATGTCTCGGATCAAGTTAGAAGAGTTATAGTATCATGCACATATATTCATGGCTGTTTATTTATATCTTAATGATCATAAAAAGTGTTTTTAAAAAAGAGTAAAAAACCGAAATGATTCTAAAATTAAAAGAAACCCTTTTTGAGCGTTTTAAGTGCATATATGTCCCCCACTCAGATTCAGTTTTACAAGTTTTGTACATACATGTATACTTGTAAACATATGTTTTCATTAAATAATTTTTCAATTATCCTTGGGTAACTAAAAAGATACCATTGAGATATGAAAAAATATTCTTAACTTTTGTTCTTTTCTTTGATTGCTTCGATAAAAAATAATTCATTTAGTTTGCTTTTTCAAAAACTCAAGTGATTCAAAACCGAGCGTAACGTGTGAAAATTTTCATTCATCAAAAAAGGTTTTATTAATTTATGACTTACTTCATTTTTTTAAATTAAAAATAACCCATATTATACATATACGTCACAAAGCCTCGTTACCTTGATTTTTTTCCAGAGCGTGTTTCTGGATAATCTTCGCTCATACAATGATCAGTGAGAAGTTTTAAGTTGTAGTCGTGTAGTCGTGTAGTCGATTTAGATTTTCTTCTCTCTATTGATTATAACGTAATGTCCTCTTTAAAACTGTTGAGAGCTCTACCACATTTACTATTTATAAACATCCTATCCTTAATGTTACTCAAATCCGATACGAAGTGACGATTATCAATAAATTTGTTCCGTGAAAGAAGTTTCAAATTATAGAAGGCTAATCGTCGGAAAAGTACGAAGACTGAGTAGTTAACGGATTTGTTGTGTAATTAGTTTTGAGTTTCACAAAATAGATAACAACGGTGCGTTTCTTAGCAATGGAAGCATTCTCATTGCTGAATCAAAAAAGTAAATATTTTGATTATTAATATAATTTGTCAACATGTTTGCTCCGTTTATTGTACGTTCTTCACAATTCTTTTTAGTTTATATCTAAAACAATGTCTGAAGGTTGTTGGTTATTTGGTTTTCTGCTTTCACCCTGAACCCACTAGCAAGCAAAACTGTAGCTCAATGGTCTGAAAAAAATTGGATGGTTGATCAAATAGCTACACGGAAATAACATACACTGAACCTAAGTTCTATGTGTTTACCAGGTATAATGTATTTAGTAAATGAAATAAACACATTTCTGTGTCTTGTCGGGCTGATTTTCACTTGACTTTCAAGTAGTTGAGAACGATGTATTGATCTTGATCATTGGTTGCGATACGAGAACTTGCCCTTTATTGAATGTCCTAAACTCTTCCGGTTTGGTTAAATGTTCTTCAGAGCTTTCGGATTGTTGTTGGTTGTCGGTTGAAACGACGAGTTGAAAAATTATGTTAAAAAACTTTTGATACGTATTGCAAAATCTTTTAAAGAATATACGTATTGTCAAATATTTAAAGACATATCGAGGCCAGCTATACATGCATACTACATAAATCTTGTTCAGTAGTTTACAGAATAAAGACCATGAAATAAATTGTATTCAAAGAGTTGCCACAGCATGAAAGCATTTGCCATTGAATAAATCTAATTCACCTTTTTAACTTGCCAAAAATGGCGTTAAATGCAATTTACATTGCTGCTCAAATTTGATAAGTCTAGTTATAAGCCAACCTTTTAAAGAGTATATAATACAAAAAGCCAAAAAACAAAAGGACAGTTGGAGTAGAAAAAAATTTAGAGAGTTTTATAAAATTGAGGACATATGGTAAATTGGCCAAATTTTGAACCTGCTTTACTCTGTATTAGATAAATATGTATATAAACTTAGCTTCGTTCCATTATAGGTAATATGACATGATTGACTATAAACCATTAGATCTAAAATGATATACATGTATTATCTCTAAATAAAGTGTTTAACATTCAAGGTATTTCTAACCCAGTTAGCCTAACCTCAAATATACTAGTCCAAACCAATATACCTTTTGTCAACATATCTCATAAAGAATTCTTAATAAAATATCACAGAACAAGTACCTCTACTTGTATGTTTTATATCTTAATTATACATAGAAATAATACATACCCTTTTCCATATTACACCCTGTATTAGCCCAAGACACCAATATCAGCCAGAGGGGGCATAAAATAATATAGAAGATCAATGAAGTATACATTATTTTGTAATTATACCAGATTACAATAAATCATGTATTTCTATTTTTAGAGATATCTGCAGCACACATTGGACAATAAAACCATTAAACAACAATATATTTCAACTTACATTAAGTATGTTTCTGGAAATTTGATGGTAGGTTGTTGGCATGGAAATATCTGCAGAGAATCTGGTCCAAATTAAGAAAATTGTATGGTTTTCTTCATTGATATCACCTGGTTATTGACAAAGAAGTGCATAATGAAGGTCAAAACTATTGCATTAAATATATTTGCAAGAAATAAAAATGAATGGAATAGATCAAATAATTTGCAACTAGATTATTTCGTTGAATCCTACCACATGCCAGATTATTGATGGAAGGTCAGTTGTTTTAAAAATCATTGTATTTTTTTTTAACACTATCAAACAAGGTTGGCATTGGGTTTTTTCCAGGTTTTCAGGTGTTTCTTTAACCCTGACTGATATTATCAAAGATAATATCTCTGCCTCTTCAAAGTCAGATGGAATAGAAAATTCATTTGACTTGGAAGAGGTAGGGACTTCCTGAAACATATGCTTAATTCAAAATTCTTTGCAATTCTTTTTATGGGAAATGACTACTAAGAAACCTGGTATTTGTTGCTCTATTTTATTTTTAAGATATTGATTTTCCTGCCCAAACCTAAGCCTGCATATCAAAAAGCTTTGAGAAATTGGAATGTGCTGTATGCTGTCCTCGAAATACATTACATACATTATTTTTTTCAGAATTTCACCTAAATGTAAAACTTTAAAAGGCTTTTTGGAGCATTAAGAATAATTTGAGTATCATACTTACTAAATGCTTCATGTTTGATACCGAACCGTATATTACATTTGGATTTGTGTTCTTTTTAGTGTTTTTGGCGGAAAGCGGCTTCTGATAAATCAAGTTCTTTGCTAAATGTGATGCCCATGTGTATAAGAATAAGTGGAACCAGAAATGCGCTAATTTAAATCTACGCTTACATCTTTAAAATCAGTTTCCGCTAAATATCGTTCAAACCAAATTTAATACGTTTACATTAATCTTCAGAACAACAAAGTATACATGGCTTTAAATTTCAAAATATAGTTCTACATAAGCGATAATAGGACGTTAGCAATTTACCTTTCCTGTACATGCAGGTGCAGAATTTTTTCAAAGAGCACGATGCTGGACCAGGAACTCGATCAGTACAGATAGCCTCCGAAAACATTAAAGGAACATCTGAATGGCTAGAGCTGAATGGACAGACCGTCCAACACTTGGCACAAAGGAACTTGGAATGATACTTGTAGGCGTCTTGACTGATAGTTCATAACTTCAGCTTATGAGTTTGTATTATAATCTATTTCATGTCTTGAGTTCTTTTTGTTCTGTTGTAAAGGGTAAAACAACGTATGTGTTATTTGATTTCTGTATACTCATAAAAACAGTCGAGTGTTTTTTGAAGATGCAAAAGATGTTTAATCTTGTCTTCTATGTGAAATTATTATTAGATTTTCTTTGATGCACAATGTAAGGGGTATATGAAGTTTTATTAAACTTTGCACTCACTGTCTTAACTATAAGTTATCACAATGCAATTTTAATCTCTGATCATTCAATAAAATATGTTGTTTATCAGAAGTTACATGTATAAATCCATATTTTAAATATTTCTGCACATTGAATTTCATCCAAATCTCATTGCAACAGATGACATTTATATTTTTACTTTTTTCGGTTTGAATTCAAAAGAACTAGGTACAGTTTCAATCATATTTCTTCGTGATTTTTAAAAATATCACAACAAATTGAAATGGAACGTTTTGTTTTTTACACAAGAATACCTAAAAATTAAATTTAAAAGCGTCTTCAGCCCCTTTCACAATTGGCGCACGAGCAGGGCTACAAAATATTCATGCGACCGAAAATATCAGATATGGGTCGTAAACTGTTCACAAGGTATTTGCAAATGAAAAAGTACTCATACAAAACTCGCACGATTCAAAGCGACCGTTCTGCGGTGTAAATGCAGTGCTATAAATCTTGCGTTGATATGCGACTGATGTACAATGAAAGCGAGTGCTGTATGATAATGCAATAGGATCGCACGAATGACCAGATAATCGGACGATTGGACGTGCACCAATGCAATTGGCCGAGCGGCGCTGGTTCGTTCATACGTTACATTGCACGAATGCCCGTGCGAGTCAGATGGGATATCTATACATGTACCGCCCGTTTCCGTCACTCTTCAGTAGAAATGGTTGAATACAACAAAAGATACTACCCTTAAAGAAAACAAAAGCAACAACCAAAATTAAGGTCAATTGTAGTCTGAAACAGATATGCTTAATATACAAAGCATACTGTATAAGAAAACTATTCGCCCCCGTTTTATTTTCGCTCTTTTCGTTATTTTTGTTAGTTAGCGGGTTAAGGTTTGGCGAATTTCAATTCCTCATTTTATCTCTCTTTTACTACAAAATTGTTGGGGCGAATTCAAAACGAGCCATCGTCAGTAGAAGCGAAAATGTCACAGGGCAAAAATAACTCTGTGTACAGTGCATACTTGTGGCAAAGCATTGAAACTGATAAATCTTGTTGTAGTAAAACGCTACAAAACTACATGAGACACGTTAAGCAACAGCCTCATAATCGCACAACAGATGCATAAACAGCTGCAATTCATTTTAAGAACTTTAAAAATCGCTTTTGATTGCGAATACACAAAACGTTGTGAAACGTTAGTACTAATATTCGTGCGTTGTGATAATTTGGATCGCATTCGGTAGCTTCTCAATAGTGTACATGCAACGAATGCAATAGCTCGTGAAATGTATACGAAGCCAAAAAATTCCAATCTCAAAGTGTTGTAAAGTGTTCATGCGCCAATTGAGAAAGGGGCTTAATAGACATAATATTGAAGTTATTATTTTCTGTTGAAAATAGAAAACATAACTTTTAAGTTTATACAGACATGTGTTCAAGATGATATGTTGTTTTTTCATGGGAGTTCCTTCTGTTTCAAAACAGGAACATTCTTAATAAGTTCGTTCACACTTGGACGCATAGCATTTACTATGCAATCTTTTTTTTTATTTGATTTGTTGAAATATTTTGTTGTCTGTGATATTCAAAGAATTTGATGTTTCTGGCTATGTATTATGTAGAGTTTACGTATAGGACTATTTATTAAATTGTTTTCATCGTTGTGAAATGGAGAGGAAATATTGTTATTAAGTGTTGTGATTTCCTCTTATTATGGTTATGTTTTAATGGTTTTTACAAGAGCATAAAGGTAATGATATGGTTTTGTTTCCTAATACATGTATGTTAAGACAATTTTGACCTACCATTTCTGAAAATACAGTTTAATGATACTTCAGGACTTGAAATACTATTATGTAATGTACAAGAGACATGCAAGTTTTTGGTCAAAATTAGATTGAGTATGTGTTAATTAGCTAGAAAGATTATTGTAACTGATTACATGACATAATTTTATGGCTGTAAAAAGGTTAATAATTGCAAGCATTGAAACGCATTGATGACTAAACCATAACAGTAATCTCTCAGAAAATTACTTCAATTTTTTCCCAAAAACAGTTTTAAATTTGTATGTGTCTTTTATTTGCTTCCAGTTGAAATTAAGAAATATATTCATGCTATATAAAATATAATATAAATTCCTAAAACTAGGACATAATCTATGGATGAGGCTTCTGTCTTTTATTTCATGACTTTATGATAAATATACCAATTAAGTATAATACTCGGAGAAATTACTCTAGTGTATAGCGTCATGCAGTTTAACATTTTTCTATAGTTCATTTACCATTACTCTAAGTTGGACGATGATATTATCATTGCTTGGGAACTGTTGTTAAAAAAGATAAAATTATCATAAAAGTGTTAAATTTCGACCAGAATGCTACAAATTCAACATTAATTTCCAACTGAAATTGAGAATGACATAAATTGTCCAAAATGATGAAAATTATTTTCACCATTAGATAGAGTAGAATATAAGAGTCATGACTCCACTATGTATTAGGATAATTTTGATTTTGATCTTTTACAAAGACAGTCATGAACACATTCATTTTACTTATGTTTATGTGCTACCATTGTGAGTTAAAACCAATTCTTGCCTTTTTGGCGAATCGAAATGTATCTTCCGAATCTCTGTCCTCTTTGAACCGAGAAGCGTCAGAGGGATTTCTTTGGAATAACACCCGACTTCCACAATCAGTTATTCCATTGGAATACGATATTTTTCTCCATCCCAATCTTACGGAATTCATGTTCTCGGGAAAGGTGGAAATCAAATGCGTAATTCGAGAAACAACTAACTTTATTGTACTGCATTCCAAAGATTTAGTAATTTCTCAGACAACACTGACGACAATCCCTTCCAATGAGCAAAAAGAAGTTCGTTTGCAGATGAAAAACGATACTGATCAACTGTTTCTTATAATGGAAGATGCCATTCCGAAAGATGCCGAAATTCTAATTACCATTGTATTTGATGGGATACTGACCATAAATGGAGACGGGTTTTATTTATCGAATTACGTCGATTCAAACTTCATTGTAAGGTACTCGTACCTTGTATGTTATGCAATAAATAAATATCGAACTTTTACCTGAAAAGTGATATGATTTCTTTAATACTCATGTTTTTTTCACTTAGATATACAGCTTCCACTCTGTTTGAACCTATAGACGCCAGGAGGGCGTTTCCTTGCTTCGACGAGCCCGCTCTGAAAGCCAATTTTTCGATGTCGATTGTCAGGGAGAAAAAGTTCATCTCTCTCTTCAACATGCCACGTGTACATTCCATACCGTTTGGAGAAAATCTGATGCTTGACACATTTCAACAAAGTGTAAAAATGAGCACTTACTTAGTTGCATTTGCGGTTTGTGAATTTGAAGGAAAGTCCAAGCTCTCAAAATCAGGGGTGAATGTAAGTATGCGTAGTTTTGTTTTATATAAAGATGAACTTTCAAAATTTAAGCGTGCAAGTTGTAAAATCTTTAAATAAAGGAATTTTATTGAGGCATAAACATTAAACTGAAGAGTATTTGAATTGACACATAGTCTGCTTCAGTTTAAATGCAAAATTAGAAATATTGCTCAATTATCTTTGTTTTGTCAAAGACCCGATTTTATGTCACCTTCCCTTAAAACTTACCTGGATTAAGATCAACTACATACTTCTTATCAATCAAACAAGAAACAATAGCCGTAGCCCTGGTTGACAGGTTTGGCAAAGAATGTCAGTTGGACACCGAGACCGGATGTGTTGATAGCAATTAACGGGTCAATTATGAGCATTATTCCCTTTTTATGTACCGCAAATATATCTTAGGATTTTTTATTCTTTGAATTAAATGTAAAAACATCCGATTAGAAATAAATTGGTACTTTAACACTGAATGATCACATCGAGATGTCGAAGATCGAGACACATGTCCAAAGTTACATAAAAAACATTAGTTTTGGGTAATTGATAAGAGGGAATGAAATGCTTATGATGAGAGAGAATGACCCACTGAAAACAAGAAACATTTCTTTAGAAGCAGAACAAGCTATTCTTTCTGAATAAAAAAACAACGGCCTGAATTTAATCGAAGAATGTCGACCATGCTTTCTAGTTAACTTTAACAAAATGTTCAACCAATAGACCTGTTTATACCACGTTGTTAATGCCGTACGAACAATCACGGCAAGAAATATCAAATAGTTTAGAATGGTGAAATTTAAAAAAAGGTAAGGGAATCTAGTCAGTTTAAATTTCGCTATTTACTGCGAGAAAAATGGAAGACAAATTGTCCTAATTTTAGAATCACATTACATCAATTTTATATAATATCAGCTAGTTATAAAACTTCAGAGATAATATAAAAATAAGAAAATTATTTGTTAAGAGATGTACAAAGTGATGGCAGTCCAAAGAACTTAATTCATAATCGTAAAATTTACTCAAATGAAATATAGCTAAGGTCAAATCAAGAAAAGTATTAATACAAAAAGAATTTAATTTATCTATATAGATCTTTTAACCGATGAATTTAAACACAACTAGTATATTTTCAAATATATATTTTAGAATCGAGTTTTATGAACATGATAACCATGCATTTAGCTTTTCTCAAATTTATATAGGAGTAGAGAAAAATATTTTCTATGATTAATTGCAAATTAACTTTATGTCCAATATTTACCCTGCCCAAAGGTCTGAACCCCTGCCTCAGCGAGGGCAATGATTTTCACAAGTTTGGTAAAAAAAAAAGAAACAAAATTAAATGTGTTGCTAAAAAAATTTATAAGATGTGATTAGCAAGTCGACTCTCAGGCCCTTCATGCCTTCTTTATAGGAAGAATTGCATGGTTTTTTTTAAAGCTTTTATTTGTTTTTTCCTCTAGATAACAGTATACTATGCTCCTACAAGTCAAATAGAAACAGTGGATTTCTCTTTGGATGCTGGTGTGACAATTCTAGATTACTTTAGCACCTTGTTTGAAGTATCATACCCACAACCTAATCTTGGTATTCTTTTTTTCTTTGAAAGGGGATGGGTGGGTCGACTGTCGGTCACTGAGACCTATCGCTTTCTTAATTATTATTGTTCTTTTTTTAAATTAAAGTTTCATCAACGTTTCTATTCTAAAAACGGGAGCAAATATTGATTCATTAGAAAACAAATTTCTTTAGATACTATATAGCCTTACAGATTATAAAGCGTTGAAAATTCCTTTCTTTTTGTTGAGAAGAAAACAATTGGTCTTGTTGAAAATTGTTTAAATGGAGTTATTGGTTTTAATCATTATAAATGACAGGGTATGATTATAATGAAATTGATTTTGTAGACATGATTGCTGTTCCTGACCTCAAAGTAGAAGCGATGGAAAACTGGGGGTTGATCACTTATAAAAGACAATATCTAGTTATGCCAATTAACTCTGGATTTCAAAAGAAGCATTTATCGGCATTAGTTGTAGCTCACGAAATTGCTCATCAGGTTGTATATATCACCACTATCATAACGATACAATACATTTGGTTTTCAAATGTCATTATCATTTACGTATTTTCATATCATACGTAATGGTGTATACTACCCGTATGATAAACTTTTGCTTTATTAATCGGGTGACGCTTTATCAAATACTTCCGGTCCGAACTATTTTTGACACAAACCCTCGCTTCAACGCTTCAGTTGCATATTTACAAAGATTTTCTTGTATATTCAACACCAGTAATAAAGCCTACCGAAAAATTGTTTCTCGTTCGAGTTAATTAAAACTAACGAGCAATCACAACTTTGTGTCTACAAACTTGACTATTCATACCTTCAGTATTTCCATTTAATTATAGATAATTCAGCTTTAAGTTAAAATATTTAGAGATTAAAAAATTATTTTAATCTCCATTTCAGAGAGGCTTAATATCATAACAGCTATGTTTGTCTCCCAAATGACGTACTAAATTGCAATGCGCAAGATTACAATAACCGCATAACACAACGTTGCATCATCGATTTGCCAAAAATGGCATTATCATTACAGGGACTGTTTCAAAGGACTCATAATATAAATGAAATCGTAAATCATATTAATTGAACATCTACAATTGCGTAATCTTTGCTTTTTCAAACTCGTTGAAATGATGTATATATTCACTCGCCGAGCCTCGCGTAGTTCAACAACGTCTGGATTTAAATAGATTAATTGGACTTGCTAGGATTGTTATAACAAAGAGACAAGTCTATTTAATTTGGAGTTTTGTTTTAATCCAGACGCTGTGGATTAAGTTAAACTATTGAATGTTGTTGATTTCGACAGTATATGATTTTTTTTTAAAATAGATGGTCATGGCCATTGTTAGACTTAAACAAATCCTTTAAATGGATAGCTATGTACCAAAGTCCAGGATGAGAAACGAGGTTTCAGCACTCTAATTCAAAGCCGCTGAATATTATAATTACAATAAAATATGTTCAAACCAATGGTATATGAAATGGTATATGAAATGCTTAAATTTTAAAGCTAAAATGTTTTAATTAATTTTTTTAAATTAAATAGTGGTTTCAGAAAATTTCCTATTTATATGTTTTAGGTAAACCTGATGGATAATTTGTCGACCATCTAGCCTCCCTAAGTGATCTGACACCGATCATAAATCTTTGTCTCTGATTTTTATTATCCCAATCTTACCCTTTACTATTATAATAGTGATTTATGAACTATCAAGTACAGAAATTATTTGAATTTCACATTTCTGAATGAAGAATATAAAGTGTATTTCAGTGGTTTGGTAACATAGTAACCATGGCATGGTGGGATGATCTCTGGCTGAACGAGGGACTCACTACTTTCATGCAATATTTAGGAGTCCATGCATTCAATCACAAATTGCACATGGTACTCTCTTTTTATTTCATTTTCAAATGAAAGACACATGAGAATCATCACACATAACTTCTTTTCATTTAATTTAGATTGTTTTATTGTAGGAAGAATATTTTATTGAGAAAATAGAGTCAATGAGAGAAGAAGACTCCAAAAATACTCGAGTTTTAGATCAACCAGTCTCTGTTCCTGATAAAAGAATATTTGACCGTGTGACTTATTCTAAAGTATGTAAAATTTGATTATATGTCGACATCTTTACACCTCCTCCTTATCGAAATAATTTGTTGTTTTCTAAACTTACTTTATTAATTTTAGGGAGCTTCAATCGTTCGCATGGTCAGAGGCTTGCTTGGTGAAAATGCATTTATGACTGGAATAAACAATTACCTAAACCAGAACAAATATAGCAATGTAGTCAGCGATGATTTATGGCAAGCTTTATCAAACGTAAGTTATATTGCATTAGAACTGAAATAAATGATGAAAAAATTAAGTTGCTATGGCGACCAAGGATTTTTATGTACATGTGTTGGATTTTCTAGTCTTCTGAAGATGCGATAGACCTGAAAGCTGTCATGAAGACTTGGATGGAGGAGAGGGCTTATCCTCTTGTAACTATCCATCGAAACCACTCCGAGGTCCTCATATCGCAAGAACCTTTTATCTTGATGAACACCACGTTCAGCCGTACTACACCAAGGTATTATCAACACATGTTTAAGCTTAAATTTCCTTGGTAATATTATTACTTGAATTTTATTTCATTTTAAAAAAATTCTTCATCTTTAATAATTTCTTTTCCAGATGGTCTATTCCCATTCAATACGGAATACTGGACCAACATGGAAATTTTTCAAGAAATATCGTATTGCTACGTGAGGAAACAGGTAATTTAAACAACTAGTTATTGTTTACGAACCACAAACTATATTTAACGAACTATAGTTTTTAGTGAACAAATGTTTATTATTAACTATATTTTTACGGTTCGTAAACTATAGTGAACGGTTCGTTAACCATAATTAACGATCCGGTTTTTTTTATCCGCAAAACCATATTTAATGGCTGTAACCTATTGTTTATAAATGATAATCTAAGTTTATTTGTCTGCAAATAATGTTAACAATAGATTTTGCTGATAAATACAGATTAGCATCTGTAAACTATAATTTGCATTCGTTAACTATGGTTAAGAGTTGATAATCATGGTTTCACACTCTTGAAACTATATTTATCAGACAAACTATGTTTTGCAATTGCAAATAGTTATTTTAGTGTTAGTTTTACTTTTACACTTCTCAAACACAAATGAATGCGTTAACTATGGTTTACAGATGTAAAAAATAGATTGACTTCGTATACTATAGTTTTCTGTCCGTAAATTATAGATAACAACTGTTATATAGATATTTTGATTGTGAAACTCTGATTAACTCACTTTTGTGAATTTGGTGTGCCATATCTATCGCAAATGTCATCGCCTTCTTACTTAATTACTTCACATTGATTATTTTTGCAGCGATCATCAATATAAGCGGTCATTTCAAACTCGTAAAAGGTAACTATAGAGATGATGGATATTACAGGGTGAACTATGACCCCGAATCTTGGAAAGCAATTACTGATCAGCTTATGATAAATCATGAGGTAAATAGCTTCGACAAATTTCGATTACCAATGCTTAAAACATGTAATTATCATAATCTTAACTCCAACACATATTCGTTTCAACACAAAAGCATCAAACCACAAGAGCAAGGCTATCAGCATCTCCTTTGTGAGCAAAAAAATACACAATTTCATTGCTGTCATCACACTGCCATAAAAATTACAACCAATATTCAACAAACAATATTCAAACCCTAATCAGATGAAGTTACATATTCATTTTCAACCATCGTTAACACTATTAGATATGTCCACTATTTCATGATCACTAGGATCATTACAACCCTCAGAGTACCACTTTTGGTAAAAGTCAGAACAGTACATCCATCACAGCATGACCAAAATCACAATCACATCAGCATGATCAAGATAAAAACAACTATCACCACATGATGATCAACATCAGTACTACTATCACCATAGCATGATATGATTAACATTAGAACCACTATCCCCATCACAGCATTATTAAAATCAATACAACTATCACACCCGCATGATCAACATTAATGTCACTTTCCCCAGCATGGTTAACATTAGTATCACGAACATGTACAATTGCCGACGGAACATTGATCTATAACATCAAAATAATCATCTTTACCACCTGATTGCCACATTAGCACTAAATGCTAGCACCAATTCAACCATTCTTTTTTCTTATTATCAATTTCATCATTATTGTACAACCACCGTATTATAATTTGCAGAATGAAAAACCGGTTTTAAGTTTAAATCACTTGTCAGCACTATACGATTCAATGCGATTATCAAGCTTTTAATATTTGATATTGTTGTATTTTTAGATATTTTCACCGGGAGATAGAGCAAATTTGCTGAATGATGCCATTACTTTTATACGGTATGCAAGTTATCTTTATATGTATGTGTATAAAATTCATATAGATAAAATTGTATGACAAAAAATTGAAATACTGGGGATGAACAGTTCCAGATTTCAACTTTTGAATATGTCTGTTGTCATGAACCTGTTGAATTACATGGAAAAAGAAACAGATTTTCTACCCTGGATCTCAGCACAAAGTGCGCTTCTAGATCTAACACCAGGAGACATCAAGCCCGAAGTTAAAGTTTTGATGGTAACTCTGTTGGCACAACTTCAATTATGATTTTATCATTAAAAAAAAATGGACAACAATTTTTTATATTTTTGGGTGGGAGGGGGGGGGGGGTGAACCAATCCCGAATCAAGTTAAAGTAATTTTCTTTTAATGACAGCAAAATGTTGCTAGAAAAGCTACTAAAGCACTAGAATTACTCAGGAACCAATTGCAAGCAGAGGAAAACAAAAAAGAGGAGGAAGAGGAGGCTATGCAGTAAGTTACATACAGTCTTGCTCAACAATGATATCAATTGAACTGTTATTTAAAAATGTTTCCGGTAATAAATTAACAAGTACACATATAAATGCCAGGCATGTTTTATCCCTTGTAGAAGTTTTCTGGAGAAACTGATCAGGAGTATTAATGTAAGAACAAACGACATCCCGAATACTACATTAGGACCCATCATTGATTAATCTACTCAAGGGATCGATTAGATGATAAAGGTATAAATCGAAGGTCTTAAATGGCATGTAACCTTGTTTTTCTGTAAAAAAAAAAAAAAAAAAAAAAAGTATGCTAGTTTTATGACAGATGATATGATGTCCAAGATTTTTATAACTTTTATATCGCCAAGAACAGCAACTGGGTTGATGACTATGAGATGGAAATACTCAGAAAACTACCACTTGACGAAATCTATCCCTATGAATTATATTGTAGCCACTTGACGAAAACTATCCCTCTGAAATATATTGTAGTATTCTGAAAAAATTATGTATCCTTTATAAAAAAAAAAAAAAAAAAGCATGATGATCCATTTGACGAAATGTATCCCTGTGAAATATATTCTAGTATTCTGAATAAGATATGTATCTTTTATAAAATAGCATGATGATCCATATGAATTTGATGATGGTTAAATACAGTGTAAGGTGTTCAATTTATGTACAGCTATGCTCGCTTGGTTGATATTTTATAAACTGTAATATAATAAAAGATTTTATAAAAATATTATTGATGTCTTGGTTTCTTAAGTAATAAAGTGGTCCAACAGTTCGATAGGGTTTGCTTCCCTTTGAACATGGATAACTTACAAACATGTCTACTTCGTCTGATAAAAAATGTAATGCATTGTAATATACAAAAAGAATTAATGACAAACTAATACAACTGTGTTGTTTATACAAAATAAGACATCCAATTAAAACAGATAATATCTCTAAAAGCATTATGAGCTGTATTTTTCAGAATTTATTTCTTGTTAAAATTGCGATTTGGTAATTCTTTGTGCGACTTAAAATCTCTCCGATAATTCGATAAATTAAATGGTTACATACAATGTTTATATTGAAAATTACTATTGACAAAAATGAAATTTACACTTAAGTGATCACAAAATTAGTTGGAAACGTAGACTCCCAACAAAGCAAAACAAATTATTTTTGTTACTCCAAAAGCATGTACTGAATTATTTTTCCTAATTTTTTGTTCGAACGATATTAGGTGACATTAAGAACTGTCATACTGTTCATTTGACAGTATAATTAAATAATGATAAATTCAATTCATACAGCATAACAGATTTTTCATCTTCTGCTTAAATACTGTCTTAACATGAAGTTTGCCATGTTTGGAAATGCAAAATATTGCATTCAAGCTGAATATTATGGGGATTCTGATTGGGATCGTAAATTTCTTTGAAAGTACATCTACGAATCGAATTTATTGGTTAAAATCATACACATAATATCAAAAAATTCTCTGCATCCAGCATTTCTTACATGTACATATATGCAGAAAGGTCGTACTCATTGCTGTTTATGGATTAGGCGGAATTTTACAGTTCATGCACATATTTTTATGGTAGTTTACACATCAACATGATCATAAAAAGGTGTAAAAAGTTTTGAAAAATGATTCTCAAAGGAAGTGAACCTATTTTTGAGCGTTTAGAGTACACGTATGCACCCCTCCCTGGATTCAGGGATGCAAAGTGTTGTACTTGTAAACATATATTTCATTTCGTATTGTGTATTATCCTTGAGTATTTAAAAACGATACCATTGAAATATGAAACTAAAATTATGTTTTTACCTTTGCTGTTTAAGTAATAGGTACAAGAGAGAGAGAGAGAGAGAGAGAGAGAGAGAGAGAGAGAGAGAGAGAGAGAGAGAGAGAGAGAGAGAGAGAGAATAGCATATAATGGTAATTTAGTTATTCTAAAACTCATTTGAAAAGCGATTTTAAACTCGGCTTAATGATGGCTTGTGTTTAACAACAAGAGCTATAGTCATACCTAAGTGCCTCATGACTTTCAATAAAGGAAGGTTTTTGCTAAACGTGCTCTGACACTTCATTCATGTCTACTGATGTATTCTTAGAAACAGGAGTTACCATGTATATCTTATTTTGATAAAACAAATTATTCAATCGCAATGCTGATTAAATATATTTTATTGGGGAAAAATACAAATACATGTTTAGAATCAAATAAGGGATGCTACATCATGTTTATTAATTAAAGATAACCATTTTGAGTTTATAAGAAGAAGCACGTTTAGTCTCTTTGTTCAATTTTCCTCGTCTCTATTTAAATGAATGATGTGGATCAAATTAAAATTGTCAGCAGCTCTTCCACGATCATTATTAACATCCTGTGTTTTATCAGTTGTAACACTTTTGATAAGATAATGTATATTATAAAGATTTTTTTAAAAGAGGCATTACATGTAGAATGAAAACCATTCGTGACAACAATCATTAGACGTTGTTAAACTAGCTGAATGTTTTAATTTCGAGTTTCAATAACACAATTTCAAAAAAAAAAATTCCAGTAAGATCACTCTTATTCTTGAAAACAGAGTATATTTATTCTTCAAAATAAGTGTTAACAGGTTTTATTGTAAATGACGTACTACACCTCTTTACAAATCTTATCAATTAATCCCTTGTGCTTCGCATAAAAGAAATTCCATAACGTTTTGTTGCAATTTGGTTTTCTGGGCTCATTCTTGTTTTTGTTTTTTTATGTTTAACTATGAAACAATCTTTATACATATATCAGCACGATACTTTGTCCCTGATGTTTGTTTAAAAGATAAATTTTTTAATTGGAAAGTTTAGATTCCAAACACAGTTTGATTAATCATCTTTTGAAAACAGGTGCACATATTATACATATACGGCACAAAAACTCGTGACGTATTTTTTTTTAAAGCTTTCATTCCGGATACTCTGCGTTCACGCTTATCAATAATAAGGTTTAGACAGAAATTGTGATCAATGTTTTATTTCCCGAGATCAAGTCATAATGAAATAAACAATTTGAGTATCAATGAAAGCTTAATTATTATGAACAAATTAAAATGGTACAGAAATGTTTGTGAAAATAAGATACCGTATGTTTCGTTGAGGATTGCAAATATGTGTTTGAACAGTTTTTAAATCCTTTTCAAACTGTCTGAATAAAGAAAACTGTATTTCAATGATACAATTGTGTAAACATTTTGATAAAAATAATATCATGCTACACGTTAGTCCATTTAGATTTCCTTGTCTCTATATTTAAATGTAAACTTTCTCATTAAAAGTGTTGAGAACTCTCCCACGTTCATAATTCATAAACACTCTACACTATAAATTGTTACTCACTTCCTATACAAAGTTTAGTTTATCACTGAATTTGTTCCCTGAAAGACTTTTTTCATTAAAAAAAAAACGCTGCTCGTGAGAAAAGTAAAGTGACTGAGTAGTTGTGTAATAGATCAGAACAGAATTTTCTTTTCTTTTCTGTGATCATGAGAACACCCTTATTGGTGAATGAAAAAAAATAAATGTTTTAACTAATCTGATACTTTGTCGACATACTTGCTCCTCAGGTCTCAGACAAAAATTGATGGACAAACAGCTGAGGTCTATGTATGAAATTAAAATATATGTATAGTGGATGATGCAGAAAATGATTGTTTTATAATTGGATGTGTAACCCTTGACAAACATATGAGCGTACAAAACTGATCAGACAATTTTTACAATAAAAATTGCACAGTTTACTATACATTAAATTATTGCAGTAGGTAAGGCAACCTGAAAAGCAAAATGTCCTGATAACATGTATTTTGCACTGACGGTAAGAAGAACGTCAGCAATAAGCGGTAACTCTTTTTTAATTATATTTTACTGTACAGATAAACATTTCAGGTTATTGATGTTTTAAAAAAAGAATGTACATGCATAATGACCACATGATTTTATACTATATCACTTCTTAATATTATTTACTGACAATTCTACAATCTGAATAAACATTATTGATTACTTTAACACCTTATGTATACATGTACAATATCCTGTAGACACTAATGCGTTCGAAGTTACAAGTATCTTAAAATTAGTAATGCACAAGTGATATCTAAAGACGAACGTAAAAGTATTAACCTTTCAATGTCATTCAAGTTGATAAATGACAATTAACACAACTTTGTGTTTGTGCTATTTAATGTAAAGCAGTGTTATGATAAGGCTATTCTATTCAAATATTCGGGAAAAAATCACGTCAAAATGTATTTATGTTTATGTAAAAAAAAAAATATACAGAGTTTTTTCAACGTAGATATGTACATTCAAATTTGTTCAAATCATTATCCCAGGGGGTACAGATGTGCACAATGGGGGTGGGGGTTGAGGTGAACTTTCACAAAGGATTATATATACCGAAAAATCTTTTAAAAATTAATCTTCTCAAATAGCATTTGGTCAGAAAAACTGTAACTTGTGTGGGCCAGAAAAACTGTAACTAGAGTGAAATCACCTCAGATATTGCATTAATCATGATCCCCAGGGGTAGGTTGGAGCAACAATGGCGGGTCCAATTCTTACACTGAATTAGATAAAAAAAAATCAAAAACAATCTTTTCAAAAACTTTTTGACCACATAAGCTGGGACTTTTTATGGATTGTGCAGATTTCTGTTCGTTCAAATCATGACATTCTGGGGTAGGATGGGGCCATGTACATGTATGCATTGGGATGATACCGGTGTTTTATGCAACCAACCTACAAAAGAGAAGGTTCTTATTAATTAAATTATTAAATGCTCAAGGATATATGAAATCGCAGATAAGTATTCTATTAAAAATACAATGCTTCAATTTATTATATTATTGTATGATGTATTTATTTAGAGAATTTTAATATAATTTAAATTTTTTCTTCATGATAATTGTTGAAACAACGATCACTGACAAAACAAAAAGGGCTCCTCAATGTTTAAGATACTATGGCTTTATGGAGGAAAATGTGAAAATCTTTCTTCTCTTCTACTTCGTCCATATATTTAATATGCATATGACTCTGCAAAGTTGATTTTTGCTAAGGTGAGCAAAGTGGCCCAAGGGCCTTTAGTTTTTTGAAGTGAAGTTGCTAGAGGAGAGGAGCATACTTCTCGAATAAAGATGAACCGTTAAGACTGATAGAACAGATTTAAAATTATGTAATGATAATACATGATATGATTATACATGCATAAACGATCAGTAATTCTATCTAAATGATAAATGAGATAAAAATATATCGTTGATGTGGGTTAACTTATTTTAGTGCATGATTTGCGGAGTGGAGCTAAAAAAAATTCATGGAATACCACAAACGACGTGGGCTGATATAAGTGACTTATATGTAGCTCATACAAGACTTAAAATCGTTACCCCCCCCCCCCCCCAATAATTCCCTTACCAAAACGTACGTAACGATTAAATAAAGTCTTCATTAATGGCATTATGGCATTAGAATTAGCTATGGATCAATCTTATTCTAGATTATCTCATAAAAGGGCTGAAATCTATACATATTATTTATTAACGGTTTTTTTCCTGTTTAGATGATATAAATAAATTTACAAGTATTGTTTTTAATTAACTTGCGTTGAAAGGTCAACGATAGTAAAAATCTGCTTAAAAGAAGATTACAAGATTTTACTTCATCTTTCATTATTATTTATACCAGAATAAAGCTACACAAAAATAATTATGCTTTTACACCTTTTATTCATCCATCGGATGAGCTCACACGCATCAGGCAATAAGTGTAGATAATTACACGTATAGTCACATGTACATGTATCATCTATCAAAAACATGACTAAAAACACATTACTATCTATTAATATTATATTCATTAATAAAATTATATTCTAAAATGTTTCAGGGGTATTTTCATATTGATCTTGTACAAGTGTTTACTCATAGAAGGTACAAATGTTTAAACACTAGCGCCTATTTTATGTGGAAAACAAAATTTTAAAAAATGCATAAAGACTATAAATTATCATAGTATGATCTTGAAATCATCGTGTCATTACTTTAGTGTCACTTAAGATCAGAGTTTCAAGTTTATTTTCATGCATATGCATTAATGTTTTCAAAAATGTTTACAAATATCTAATAGCCTTTTAGATTTTTCTTGAACCAATCGATAGCACACTGGCAATATTGTGATATAACATGTAAATGAAAAAAAAAAATATTTCGTTTTCGATATTTAAATTTTAACTTAGAGTTGATTTGATTGATTCTTCTTATCACTATTCAAAAAGAAAAAGAAGTCGTTTATATATGATTTGTTATAACATACGTATGCTAAAATTGGAGAAATAAATTGAAAATATGGTGGCATAAAATGAAAAAAAAAAATAGCCTTGTCATGCCTTTTTGCACAATATGACTGTATCCTTTTTGTTTTGTGATGTGTCAAGACGTAAAATAATATCTATTTTATGAAGGTTTCTGCAAACATAATTTTTATAAAATCAGCCTCAAACAACCTTAATACATTACGATGTTTATCAACAACATCACAAACTTAACCGCTACATAAATACTAGTATCTATTATCTGTCTCAAGATATTTATGCAGTACATTTGAACGATTTTTAATAAAAATACACATACCTTTGATAGAAGTGCAATTGAAAAAAAATAAAAAAAAAAATGTCCAAGATAACTTCATTCACACATTATCATTATCATTTTTCCCTCGGAAAATATCACAAGAACGAAAACATATTTCATACAGAGATTTATAATGGGAAATGTTTACATCTTTTCTCCATTCGGAAATTATTCGGAATACCTCGCACGTGTTTTCAACGTTATCATCAGGGTTTGTTGCAATACAAAATCCCCGCAGACATCACATTTTTTAGCCGTGTATTAAAACCTGATTCGGCAGAGGGGACTTTTAAAAGAGAAATTCTTGGAATTAATAATTCTTTTGAATTTACAGCGTTTAAGACTTGATGTATTTATAAATATCAAGTAATTAAGCATAATGTGAATCAAAGACATTTTGGGAGAGACTATAATTCTTTACATTTCATGTAATTGATGCAAAATATACATATGTATTGCTTTTATGCTAAATAGTTCATATGATGTTTGGTTTCCAGTATACAAATTCTAAATGTGTCCATTGCCATTTAAATGACTTACTTGAAAAAAAAAAAAAATATATATATATATATATATATATATATATATATATATATATATATATATATATATATATTTATTTATTTATATCAATTTAATTTAAAATCAAATTTATTGCTACAGATTAGGTCCCTTACTTTAGCAAACAAAGTTATGCAAACCATCAAAAGTAAAATTAAAAAGAGAAACACAGGAGGATCATTACAGTAAGATAAATCAACGACCTTCTTAATAAGTGCATTGCTGCTCGACATATTGAAAAATCTTATCTGATAATACATCGAATCTGTGTTATCTTTAAAATTATTATTCCTTTAAACGCCTTTATAAACTGCTGAGTACAGCTCCTCGACCAACACCTCCTAGAACGGACGACCTTTCCACTGCTATTTTACAATATGTTATGGACTGAAGAAGACCTACATGTATTAGTCGGAGGTATGTATATTTTTAAAAAATGATAATTAGGTTATTGAAATATTAGGTGAATTATCTATATTTGTTTATAATATTAGGTATATTTTTGTTAGATTTCCCTTTTACTCATTCTGATTCTAAAACAATATACTTTTATTTTGTTTTAATCTAATATATTGATTAACACCAAGCTAATTAACAATTAAAAATCAGTGACAGTTTCAGCAACTGACCCCTTTGCACATCTAGACAAATTGATAAGCGAGACAATAAATAGAAAGTTATATTGCTAAAATTTTCTAATCAACATAACCTTTAACGAATTAAAATCACATAATATATGTATTATAATGCACGTTGGTTTTACCAGTTTGTTGCTAAACAATTCTATATCCATTAAAATTGTAAAGTTAAAAATGTGTATTTACAGGGTTAATCAAATGAAGGTTTTATTTTTTTTCTTCTGTAATCTGCGAATAAAATATTACGTTTATAGTATCTTGAATGGTTGTATTTTCAGTTATCAATTATAGAAGATGATTAGAAATTTACAAGTTACCGGTTGGCCCTCGTTAAGCATTTTATAATATATGGTTAGGAGAGGGGTCTTATCATTATCATGCAGCTAATGCAATGTCTGCTTTTCTATGATGGAGAAAAGTAAATCATACTGCATTTAACTGAATTCTACGGACATATAGATATTTTGTTCATTATCTGCCTGTCATATGGAAAACAGTTGATGTTCCGAATATCATTTTAAAACGAATCGATGTAATTTTGTATGTAAGAATTTATGCCATACGAACTACCTAATGTGGCTCTTTAAAAATGAACTCCAACGCAAAATATTGTGTATGAACTTAAGAACTGCAACAAGTATACTGCATAATATTCTACAATTTAAAATATATTCCAATGTATTAAGGTTTTGATGAATCCTATGTCACTTTACACTGGCGTACAAACCAAAAATTTAAAACTTTTCATGAATCATTACTGCACACATCGATTACAGGCAATAACAGCAACAAATCAAATTAAAACGTTTTCCTTTTATTTGTTGAGGTATGCAAAATTTCCACTTTGTTACTCTTCTCTCTTTTACAAAAATGATTTAAACATGTTTGCCATATGAAACACAAATTAAGTCTTCGTAACAGGTTTTTTTTTTCAAACATATGTTAGTGATGTAGATTTACTGACGTGATACGCTATTTCATTGGTCAGCTGAAAAGTCTGTAATTCCAAACTCTGCATGACATAAATCTCCTCTTAGGTGCTGTGTTTAGTAATGTGAGGAAATTGCAAACGGCATAGTGCCACGTGACACTGAAACAAGGAAATCTTTCTTTACGTACGGTGCTTTGTTTCCGGAATCTTTTCATTCATGTTTATTAATACGTTTATTGAAACAGGAATCAAGAACAATGGCTTACTTCCTGTTTTTATTGATTCATTTAAGTAATTCTTGTCCAAATAAGTTGCACAGGTACTGTGATGGCTAATGCATGCAACTTATTTAATGTATGCTTTGAGCTAAAAACATCCACAAACAAGATACATTTAACCATACATTGTTTTATTCATTATAATTATTTTAAGTTATTGTTTAGTTAACACTTACAAATCAAGTAATAACGATTGGATAAATCAAGAAAAAAACACAAATACCCACATGAAATGGAGTTCTATTCAATTGATAATTTTAACATTTTTTGTACACGTTATAAAATTATTGAATGGACTTATTGCGGAAATTTCCTTACATGCGCTTTGCAAAGGGGATGCAATAACATGTGATTGCAATTAATTGTACATTTTTTCCGTTCTGAAATTTGATAGGTGCTTAAATGCTGGTTTTATTTCAAGGTAATGATATCTTCTACAATTATAAAGCTTATTAAAGTTTTTTAAAGTCCATCTTTAGGTTAATGCTTTTAATAATAGCTTCTAAGTACTTTTTTTACTTGTCTAGAAGCTAGAGTTAGAAACAAACCTTCTTCAGAAAGTTAGCATTGCACTGCAAATTTGGTTCAAAACATGTCAAAGATTTTTCACATAAAACATTTATATCTAATATAAATAAGAGGCATATGGTAGATGCATGTTATCTTGAAAATGCTAGAGTTCTCAAATATGATAAACTTGATATTTTCCTCATATTTAACATACATGTATGTATAATTTTCTCTAGATATGTACTTAAAATGCATTGATATAACAGATGTTTAACTGAAGTGTAATATCAGTAGTTTTCACTCGTTTTCCATTGTCAGTCACTTGAATTTCCCATAAAGTTGCACAACTTTTTTATGTAACCTGTAACAAGAAAATGTAATGTAAATATCAATGTTTCAAGTTCAAAACGCACACAATATGACTTATTATCGTCCACTGCTTTCAATTGCCTAAAACGATCAGCAAGTTTACATTTTGTTGTTATAAGTAGCTCTAAAGAGTCGCCTCCAAAATGTTGGACCATTTTTGTTCCATCAGGCTTATTGTGATTAGATAAGTATCTACAGCGTACACCATTCTGTCTTCTGCGGTCTTCCATTCTGCAAATTGTAAGATAAAGCCTTATATTTTTGCACTCTCAAGGGCAAAATAGGAAAGTATGTATAGATGAGTCATCATAAAACTTTCCTGAAGGTGCGTCTGAAATTTCTGAGAAAGAAAATGTTCTCTTCTTATAATCATCTTTGGCGGTTTTTGTTTTGGACACTGAGACTGATGTTAAGCGAAAAAACATCAGGTTTATTCATGAAACTGTCCTGACATTGAAATTTGTTGTATTCGGTGGAATAATAGGAAATCGAAACATTCACAGGTCGTCTATTCAGTACAGATCCCACAGGTAAAACTACAAACAATCTCTGTCTTTAGTTTTCATGAAAATTATACACATTTAATTTAAATAAAGCTCTAATAAATGATAAGATGGTCTTTAAAAATGTCATTTAAAAAAAAAGTAAATAAAAGTTGTTCACCTTTAAATCGACTAGTCCCCATCCATCGGTACTTTTCACAGTCTCTCATGACATCTCCAAACAACCCAAACCCGAGAATGAGACCCGAATATCCACTGCATTTGTTTCCTTGATGCAGACTGGCAATATTGGTCGAAACACCAAAAAAGTCCCATCACGATCTTTTACGCTGCCGTCACTGGACACTCGGTACCATTTCGATACCATGCTGTATATTTTCCGGACACTTAGAAAAGTGTACAAAGAATATCTAAAATGTGTGCGATCCAAGTCATATATTATGTAATCATTCTTATTCATAGGGGTCAATGTTCGTTTTCTAGTTTGTGGGGATTTACATTCGTTTGTAGCAAGATCGCGATATTTTTGATAAATATCCAACAAATGTTTGGATATATGTTGTTGAGATGTAAATTCGTGGGGAAGGATTACCCACGAAAGCCACTAACATTGTTCCCTCACAAAAATGATGATTTTACAGTATTCTTGGGTTATAAGGAGGGGGACGCTCGATTTGGCATAAAAAAAACTGCAATTGTTTTAGTTCTTTATGCACGTTAGCGTAATTGGATTTAGAATATTTGAATTTTAAAGTTGTGTATCACTCGTCATATCTTGTATCAAACACTCTTTCTAAATTTGAAAGTGAGCGCACAAGATTGTAAGTTTGCAGGAATCCTCGACACGAATCAATTGGGATTTAAATGTCTATAACCACGAAAGGCTATGTACAGGTTTCAACAAAAATATATTATGTTGAGAGTCGAAGTACATGGCTATTCCGGTTATTAAAAAACTCACAAAGCTTTCAAAAAATGGCAATGAGAGGTAAACCGATAACTAGTTGGAAATGTTAATGAAAACATTATTTAATGAAGTTATATTGTGTTATCCTAAAAAACTAGTAATAAGAAAAGAATTTTTTTATAGTGTTCATACAGCAGATCTAGAAATCAATAAAAACAAATTAAAATATACCGGTATATTATAATTCAACATCATGTTATAATAACATACATTTAAAACAAAAAAGTTTATTTTTTTTAAAAAAGACCACCATTTGGATTTGAACCCAAAACACTGAATGTATGTATTCACTAAATCCAGGACGAAACCACTGAGCCACGGAGACTTGTCAATATATGCTCTATAAAGTACTGTTTGAAACACCACTGTCATATCAATGGACTTTGTTTTTTATCCTTCAAAAAATAATTTGAAAAGTACATAATTAGTCATCTCTGGGTCATCTCTCCATCTTTTTTTAAAATGCGACATTTTTAATGTTGAAATATGTTACCTTTACACGTTTCAAATTTGTAGAGAGAAGACCCAGAGACAACAAAATCATTTAAAAACAGTTGTAAATAAGTAGGAATTTGCATGAATTGCATCGTGTTGCTACATTTAGACCCATATTATAATAAAACCTTTTGCATTTCAAATATTTTTCCACTCATTCCACATCCAACAGAAACCAAATAACGGTTAAAATTCGAAAAATATTCAAAATTAATTGATGAAATTTTCACTCTCCTTGTGCGCCCAGATTCCTGCCGAATCTACATCTTAAGCGCCCACATTCTTTCAATACTTTATTACATATTGATTGGTTGGTGTTTATCAAAATAGTGTTTGTATTGAATACTTCCTTATAAAATGTACACCAGTCTACAATATTTAATAAAGTTGGATCTTTTTGATGGTTTTGTTCAGGTTTGAAACTGCATAATATTCTGATTGATTTTAATAAAAGAAACCCTGTTTTAAGGAAATTTCCCGAATAAATTTAAATACAAAATATAAATGGTCCTAATATTGTCAAAAATGCTTGATACAAAACCTAGCAATTGTGCTTTTCATAGATTTTTAATTTTCAACATAGATAAGGTGGGTTCTATTTGACATTTACAATGTTATTGATATATGTGGTTACTTTCAGTAAGTTGTAAATTGCAATGCGACGTACTTATTTCATAAAACACAATTGTATTCTCATTTTGAGTCTTTCATTAGCAGCAAAATGAAACTATTTTAAAGATATCTCATCTGATCAAAAACCATCTTTTACTTTTATCATAGATTAAAAAGTCAATATTAGCAATCACAAAGTAATAAGTCACAGGTAACAAACGCTTGTGGGCTGAATGCGAACGCTTTTTTGTCCTGTTTTGTAGCATTCATCGATGATTCTTGTTAGAATCAATTGACCTAGATACAAGGTCCGTAAGTTTGCACAACTTGGTAACTTCCTGTCTAGTTATACGAGTATTTCTGTTATCATTTCCTCGTTTCAATGTGCTTGGATATATTTGGCAGTGTTAATAAATAAGGTAATGTTACCGGAGACGTTTTATTTTATTGCTTGACTCTCAAATAACACCAAGTATATCTTGAATAAATATATCCTCACCTGCTGGGATGAATCCTATTGGAAGGTTCAGCTGTGAGAGCTTATATTCTGGATTATCCGGGTCCTGGCCATGATCTCGTAGCTCTCTTACTGTCAGTCCAGATACCACTTCATTGTAAATCCCGTCTCCGCCCACAGCAACCACCCTAAAACAAAGAGAAATTTTTTGCTTAATCACTGAAACGCGCCGTTAAAAGATTCAGTTTCCAATATCATGTTCAATAATAGTTTGAGGATTTTGCAAACGTGGCAATTCATTATTCATTGAGATTTGTTTATCTAATGAAAATCAAATGTACATCCATCGAATTTATCCAAATCGATAGTCATTAAAATGTCTTTTACTTCGTTGGCTTTGATTGTTGAAAATGTGAACAGAACAAAGTATATACTACATATGAGATACTTTAGTTAACTTATCTTTCTTAATTAAGGCCTGAAATAAAAGAAAACTTCCTCAAGAAGTACCTACCAATAACCTTTGATTGAACTTCACAAAATTCAAACACCGGCATGACTCCTTTAGCAAAAAAACAATTTCGGCGTTCTTTCTTCCGCTTTTTGGGGTTTATGAACACCAATAAACGTTTGGTCTGTTGTCTTTTAAAAAGAATACGAATTGCCTTAATATCATGCAATAATACGCTTATTTGTTTAATGTTAAAATTATTCATAAAACCATTAATAACATGATTAATATTTTTTTTCAATGTAAATACATTTTGTAGCCTGCCAGAGTATTTTGAAATTTCTCCTGAACTACCAAACACTTTTCCAAAGTTTCAGGGTACTGTTGGCGTCTATTTGTCAAGTTCTTGATTTTTTCAACAACACAATGTACATCTAGAAAGGAGCCATTATTGATTTTATGTACACAACTCTTTAGAATCTGACTTTCGTGAATTGAAACTGTAAGAAAATAAAATTAACTATCAATATATTATTTGTAAATAATACGTAATTTATATTCTTTTTTATGATTACATTACAATTTTTCTATATTATATGATTCTTAAAGTATTTAAGATTAAGGATGTATTTTCTTTCATCCACTTGTACAAGATTCGAAATTAAATGTGAATTGGGCATATCTGTTTTTTAAATTTCATCATTTGGCTTCAAATTATTTATCAGAATCGTTGGGCAACGAGTCTTTATAAATTTAGTGGGATTTTCCTATGATAATTTTAGAACACCACTACAGCGTTTTGGGTTTTTTTAAAGTTTGCCTGAATTATTTATGTACTTTGTTGAAGGCGTAAGGTGGTTGTCCACCCTCAACCATTCCTGGTTTACTGTTAAAACAATTTTTTAAATTGTAATTATGCAAAAAAAAAAACATTGATAAGAGCAGATCGAAACACCATTCTACCAACTGAAAGATAAAAGTCATTATTGTTGTCAAAAACATGAAATTTAGAGAAACGCGGTCTAAGTAAATTATGTTTGATTTGTTTTTTAGTTTTTATATTCATTTTACTTATATTCTTAAGCTTAATACCGAAAATGAAAAAACTTTTATGTAAACACTCTAAGAGAACATATGGGTAAATATGATTCCAAGGAGATATCAAAACATTCATTTAACATACTATTATATTTTGTACTTGTTTAGAATTTACTCATAAGAAATTTCACAAGTATTCACAAAAAAATGTAATCATTGTGAATGGTTGTCTGATAAGACAAGTGTGCATAAGCATCCACAATTGTTGATAATGTATATAACTTTCATTGTTGAGAAGAAGAGTGGGGGTGTATTTAGATTGGATACAATACATTTCTTTTTCTCATTCATAAAATCTTGTGAATGAATGCTTTTTATGCGTAAACCTATCGTAATTGTGTAAATCAGCGAAGTATTTGGGGCCCACACTTCCTTCTTTGTAGCTTTCATGAATGAAAATTCACCAGGAAGTAAATATAAATAAATAAATCGAGTTAGACAAATATATCACAAAGTTAATTAATATTTTAGACAAATTGACAATGGTATTGGAATTCAAATTCAAATTTGTTATATAACTTTTTTCCGTAAACAAGTTTTTTTAATCAATGTTGATTAAATTCTATTTAAAGTGTTTGATTATATAATTCGCCATGTGTTATTTCAAGCATTTCAAAAATAGTTAATTAGATGTCTTGCATAATACATGTGTTTATGCACATCATGTATGATCTATTTTCTAAATTTTAAACAGCAAAACTAAATGTAAAATGAAACGTAAAAAAATGTAATACATGTAATGGATTGATTGGCTTGAAATTAGAGCACTTAATATCTTAATCAAAGTGACCTAACTGAAAGGCATGGGGAGTTTTCGCATATCAAGACAATGTTTCTATCGGAAGAATTCTTGTCCGAGAAAAAACCTAACCTTTTATTACAAAAACTTTAAAATCTAGTCCTCAAAATATCTAACTCTAATTTCTAAACCTCAATTAAGTGTCTGTTTTGAACTATTTTGCTTTTAATGCAAAAATATCAGAAGAATTTCGGTAGTAAATATTAGCTAAATGCATTTTACCTATTATGATCATTAAAACGTTGATATGTTTTGATTTACATTGTTTTTCATTTAATCCAGATTTTCCCTTTTTGTTTAAATGTGATTTTTCAAAGTCTAAGTAATAGTAAGATCATATGAAGAGAAATCTTCGTCATGAAGAATGGGCGGAGCGAAGCGTAGCGTAGCCAATTCTTGATGACGAAGATTTCTCTTCATATGATCTTACTGTCTAAGAACAGAACCCAGCTAGTCAAATCAAAGTCTTGAAAACAAACTCCTCCCACATGACTGTCATAATTGTGTCACAGTTGAATAAAAGTTACAGAGTTCATTGAACAAAGTGAACACAATTTTCGTGCAAATCGAACACGTTCTATTTTATAATGGACGTTCGACTAAGCCAGGCTAGTGTAGAAATGGATTTAAAGGACGTTGATTTTGATTTACTAGGGGACTGGGGAGATGATTTAGAAGATATTAAAGCAAACCAGCTTATGATTATTCCTACCCAACAGCTATATAATGTAGCAAATAGCAGTCGTTTTTCCGCGCTGCTTAGTGCCTTGGATATTGCTGAGAAAAAGAAAAACGCCGTGCCTTTGAAAACGAGACAGAATGAAACGTGGGCAATAAAGGTATGCAAAGATTGGGCAGAAAATAGAAATATACAAGTTTTAACACACTTAAAAGGAGGCTCTATACCAGATGATCCCAAAGATTTATCGTACGAAGTGTTAACCTTTTAGTTACAACGTTTTATTTGTGAAATAAGACAAAAAAACGGAGATCCTTATCTCCCCATCACACTAACTCAAATGGCTTCGGCATTTCAGAGGCATTTGCGAAATAAGTGTGAAAAATCAGATGTTAGCTTTTTTAAGGAAGATGACCCCGTATTTGCAGGTTTTAGAAGGGCTTTAGACGGAAGAATGAAGGAATTGACGGCGGACGGAATAGGTGTAAATAAGTAAAGGAGCGATCCTGTGACGCGAGCAGATGAAGACATTTTTTGGGATACCGGTGTTCTTTCTGAGGGAATATCAAACGCTGTGTTCTATTACAATGGAAAAGCATTCGGATTTAGAGGGATGGAGTGGCATAAAAACAGACGCGGAGCAATACGAAATAAAAACTGACCCTGAAAACAAATTGCAATACATTCAATTTACTGCTAGAGTTTCCAAAAATATACAGGGAGGGCTAAAACATAAAAATATAAAAAGTCAAATCATTAACCATTACGAATAACCGTCCAATTCTCGGTGTTTAGTAAAACTGTTCTCATTTTACTTATCGTTGATTCCCCGTGTTGGTCAATTCTACTGAAAACCCTTGATTGAAAGTGTCATTTTTAGTAGTGAAAACAAAGTCCTGCGATTCAGTGCTGGAAAAATTCCAATAAACAAATTATCTAAAATGTTTAAGCAATTTTATGAGGAAGCCGGAATTTCCTTAAATGGTTGCAACATTACAAATCACCCCGGAGAGTAACTCTATGCACAACACTATATAATATTGGTTTTAATGACAAAGTTCTAGCCAGCAGAAGTGGTCATCGTTCATACGCCATACAAAAATATCAAAGGGAACAATATCCTATTCTTAAGGAAATTAGCAACACTCTTGCTCCTTCTATGGCATAGACAGATGAAAACCTCTTAAAACGTTCTTCAGAGACAACCCTGGATTCCGAGACGTCTGTGCTTGACGATGAATGTGTATTTTTGTCTGTGCCGAAATGTGTAAAAGAAGTTATAATTAAAAAAGGTGATAAAAAATTACTGTGGAAATTTAAAACTAAAATGTGTAAATTTTACTGCAAATTTAATAAAAAATAAAACAATTGTATTTGTACTACATGTATATAACTTTGAGTGTGGTGGGGGGGGGGGGTAATAAACTCTATAAAGTAACGCCCATTTAGTGCTTCTTGATATTGAACGGACTAATCAAAAACTCTTCAGTATTTCAGAAATAGAAAGATTCTTCGCCATTAAGAATGAATTCTTTACGAGATTGGCTAAAAAACTGGGTTATGTTCTAAAAATTTTGAATTTACTGCCTAACTTAAATTGTACCAAAAACACAAAGTTTATCTTTTGGTCATTGTGAAACACTTTAACAAAACTATGTTTATTTCTTAAAATAACACGTATCAGTAGTAGTTAACAAATTTAAGATCGTGTATCGTTTGTCTTTTGCATATTGTTTTTCATCAACAATATTTGAAATTTTAGAGCATTTCATAGACATACTTCAGTTTCGGTTTCACAACCTACAGTATATAAGAGGTTTTTTTCTTCTTCTTCAAATTTCCAGATACCAGGGGCTTACCTACAACTCTGCCACAATCTTTGCTTCCTTAAAGCATCTAAAACTGTTGGGAATTTTTCACACATAAAAGGTCTTACCTAAATATATGCTCTTTTGAAAACTAGAATTTCCCCACAGTTTATTTCCCACATATTGTTTATCACATAGATTACACAAGATAAGGAGTCAGACTTCTAGACAGAACAATTGATCATGCGACTAAATGAAAAATGGTGTAATAATCCCATTACATAGAAGCGCAAAATACAATGTTTCACTTTGTCGACTACTAACTATACTAATATATAAGCTTGAGGACTTGCACACGTCACTCTGTTCTTGATATTTAAAAATGCAAAATTTATCATTAAATACGATGCTTTGTTTCCAGAATCTTTTCATTTATGTTTATTGATACGTCTATTGAAACAGGAATCAAGATCAATATTTTTCCTTCCCGATTTATATTGATTGATTAAAGGAAATATGGTTTTAATACGAAACCAAAGCACCGTTATACAAATGTGTACAAATGTAGTTCATGGTGATCAAAAAGCGCACTTTGACCAAAAATATGAAATTATCATATACATGTACAAGATTCATATCGCCACACACAGCTTTATTCTATTCGTAAGATGAAAACAAAGTCAAACTTGTCAATTATCGATTACAAATCAAGAATTCACATTAAAAATATTAATGAAACTCTTTTCTTTTGATTCTAAAGCAACAATTTACATGGAATTATTTCTTTAAAATATTTTATAAAGTTACTGAATGTAGTAATTACGGTTTTTCTTGAAATAAGTTTTTAAAAAAAATAAAATTTTCCCTTTATTACGACATTTACCCGATAGCGACATTTTTACCGATATAACATTGGGTGCACGGCGGGTGTGACCGGCCGACAGAGGATGCTTACTCCTCCTAGGGCACCTGATCTTACCTCTATCTATTTAGAGGTCCGTATTGCTCTGCTTTGAATTTTTATTTCGTTTTAGGGATTATTGAGATGGTTCACGGTTTGTTATTGTCATTTTTTCATTACATTTTTTTCTTATACGAAGTCATAGCTTTCATATTTTTGCACTCCACTACTTAATTTTTTGATATTTCATGGTACAACTATGTAATTTGTCTTTTATTTGTCTCCAATTGCCAAAAAAACAACAACTGTCTCCCTACAAAGTAGCCTTATTATGCAAATTTAACAAACGTTTTAAGAATTTTCACCAATATTAAGTTTTATAAATGCCCTTTATTTTTACAAAACATATGTATAACTTTTTTTTTATAAATTCAAAAAAGATAAAAAAAAAACTGTTAATACACTGATAATAACATATATAATATACATTTCACAAATATGTATACCGACAAGTAGTAAAATATCATAGGGGTATATTGTCAAATAAATTAAAACATGTATAATTTCCTAAAAAAATAAATACAATTTACATAAATACGTTTATAAAATTAGAGGTATATGGGTTTTTTTAATGAAAAGATACGTTGATTATAACAGAGGTATATGATTCTCATAGAGGTAAAATATTTTGTTCATCAAAATTCACGAAAAATGCATAATTCACATTGTATACATTAAATTCATGTTGATAATAGAGGTATATATTTCTAATAGAGGTTTTAATAATGAAATATCATCAGGATTATGTTTTCTTAAAAAAGGAATACCAAAAAAAGAATGTATCACTATTCTTGAAGACGTTGATAAAACTGAGGTATATCTTTTTTTAAAAATTCAAAAATATATATAGTCAACGGATGCTTTTGATTCAGTGTCATCTATTTGGCTTTTCCATAAAGCTGCACAGCGTTTTTATGCAATCTGTAACAAGGAAAACATATCAGTGTTTAATGACATTTTAAAGAAATAATGCTTGAATACAATTTTACGAAAATTTTAATTCAATCGAAAATATTCACATTATAAGAAGTTTTCAATATCCAATAAGCATAAACGCTTCTTTGTATTTACCTGACATCGAACTCTGGATGTTCAAGACGGATAACTTCCCCGTCACAATTTAAGTAGAAATCCTCCGTTTTGTTTCTCAACACTCGAACACGATATCGCTGAACTTGAATCTTTTTCACGAATTCGAAGTCGTACTAAAAAAAAAAAAAGTGTAAACAGGCATGTATTATCAAAGAAAAATATAGTTTTAACAAATGACTGACAGTTAAAGGAGCAAGAAATATATTTACACGATAATAATACTCACACATGATGACATTCCATCGTCTACTGCTTTCAGTTGCCTAAAATGGTCAGCAAGTTTACATTTTCCTGTTATTAGTAGCTCTAAGGAGTCGCCTCCAAAATTTGGGGCCATTCTTGTTCCATCAGGCTTCATTGTGATTGGATAAGTATCTACTGCGTACACCACTCTGTCTTCTGCAGTCTTCCATTCTACAAATTGCAAGATAAAGCCTTGAAAATTTGCGCTTAGAACAAAACAAAATGAACAAAGATAGATGAATGTCTTCCTATATCAAGCATTAAACTCTCCAAGACTAGGTCAAAAGATGGCAATTTAGTACAAGTTTTGTTAATCTTTTTGTATCAATCAAATTGGTTGAATATTATTATAGCTCAGGGGTTAAAATATTAGCCACATATCACTTTTGATTTCTCCGGAGCTTTGTTCATACTAACTAAATTTTCAGAAATCATTTTTGCATCCAGAATTATAAAACGTTTATGCCAATTTGACCTACATACTATGATACTCAGCTTATTTTCTGCTTATTTCAAAAACAAAATTATAGGTGCAATGAGTCATATCAACACAATGTTTACCTGATGGTGTGTCAAGAAATTCTGAGAAAGAAACTGTTCTCTTCTTATAGCCATCTCGGGCACTCTTTGTGTTAGTCACTGGAACAGATGTTAGACGAAGAAAATCTGGTTTCTGGATCGTGATATCCTCCTGACATTGTATCCTTTTATTTTCGGTTGGAATATAAGATATCGAAACGTTGACAGGTCTTCTGTTCAGCACCGAGCCCACAGGTATAACTACAAACAGAGAGGTCTCACTTGTACGTTTTCTTTGTAAAGGAAAAAACACACAAAAAAGGTGGTGAATCACTATTAGCCTTTATGAAACACTTATTAGTGATAAGCTGTTCAGTTGAAAATTGTTTGTTATTCATGAAAATCAGCTTACCTTTAAATCTACTGGTCCCCATCCATCGGTACTTCTCACAGTCTCTCATCACATCTCCAAACAACCCAAACCCGAGAATGAGACCCGAATATCCACTGCATTTGTTTCCTTGATGTAGACTGGCAATATTGGTCGAAACACAGCGTCCCATCACGATCCTTAATGCTGCCGTCACTGGACATTTGGTACCATTTAGATACCATGCTGTATAGTTTCCAGACCCTATACAAAATACAAAAAACTTTTAAAAAATGAACAATCTCTGTCATATATATAGGGAATGAACAATCTCTGACATATATATGTAGGGGGCCTTCGTATTGACATTTTTGTTTATCTCGATGTTCTTTAATTGTATGGAGTATTATTTCCTTTCCAAGTTTAAAACTAGTTCACTCTTAATGATCTCTAATGTGTCACTCATCGTACCTTTGAGTGGATGCCCTTTCTAGCTATCGCTATCTTATAACATTTCAATGGTTTGGCCTTTTGAAATGATGTTACAATTGAATACTTCCCTGATAAAGGTACATATTCAAACAAATTACATCTCTTGATGGCCTCTTGTTCGGATTTTTAAGCTAAGAACTCTGATTTGTTCTTATCTAATTCATCTTTGATGGAAAGTTCAAAAAACAATTTGGAAGCATAAATATTGTTTTCATACAAAACTGTCACTCTCGTATTGGTCGACAGCTTTACTGGATAAGCCCAAAGGCTTAGAACGATTCTAATCACAATGTTGTCAAAGGTCGTTTGATAAAAAAATGTGTTATGAGGCTCAGAGTAGATGTTAACTTCTATCATAAGTTTGTTTATCAGTTTCGAGGCTATACATTGTTCAGCGACGTACTGATTTCATAAAATACAATTAAGTATACATCCTTTAGAGTTTTTTCTAAGTCACAAAGATCATCTCACATTTTTAGCATATGAAGTTTTCTTGATGCACAGACAGCTTATTTATCATAAGGTCATACTTTATACAGTTACAGGAACTTTTAAACAAATTTAATATTAGCTCTTAAAGTCTCGTTTGGTGGTGAATGACATGAATGACTGTGAAACAATTGACCTAGATACAAAGGTCAGCATATTTACGCAACGGGTTAACTTCCTGTCTAGTTATACGAGTATTTCTGTTATCATTTCCTCATATGACTGTGCTTGGATATAATTGGCAGTGTTAACAAATAAGGTAATGTTACCAGGGACGTTTGATTTTATTGCTCGACTCTCAAATAACACTAAGTATATCTTGAATAAATATATCCCCACCTGCTGGAATGATTCCTATTGGAAGCTTCAGCTGTGAGAGCTTAGATTCTGGATTATCCGGGTCCTGGCCATGATCTCGTAGCTCTCTTACTGTCAGTCCAGATACCACTTCATTGTAAATCCCGTCTCCGCCCACAGCAACCACTCTAAAACGAGGGAATTTCTTTTGCTTAATCACTATCACACGCCGTTAAAAAATTTAGTTTCCAATATCATGTTCAATAAAAGTGTGAGGGATTTTAAAAAAACTGGTAATTTATTATTCATTTAAATTTGTTTGTTTTTAATCAAATTTTAATTCATACCCATCAAATTCCTTCAAATCGATATTCATCAACATGTCTTTTACTTCGTTTGCCCTGTTAGTAACTGAAAATGTAACGAAAACAAAGTGTATTCTAAATACTCGATACGTTTAGTTAGTTTACTATCTATTTCTCTAATGAAGATAAACAAAATCTTCCTCATGAACTACATACCAATTACATTTGTTTGAATTTCACAGAGTTCAAACACCGGCAGGACTCGTTTAGCATAAATTTTTTCGGCCTTCCTACTTCCGCTTCTTGGATTTATGAATACCAACAAACGTTTTGGTCTTTTGTCTGTAAAAAGAATAAAGTTTGAATAGATATTACACACGAATATTTTCATTTTGTTTGCTGGTTTTAATATTCTTAAAAACACTTCTGACAAATAATTCTTTCAGGGTTTTTTAATGGCAATACATTTCCTAACCTGCTAAAGTATTATGAATTTTCTTATTAATTTCCAAACAATTGTCCAAAGTTCCAGGGCATCGATGGCGTCTTCTTGTCAATTTCTTATTTCTCTCCACAACATAATGTACTTCTAGAAATGCGCCATCATTACTTTTATGTACACAACTCTTCAGAATTTGACTTTCGTGAATTGAAACTGTAAAAAATTCAAGTCAACAAATCTATTATTTGTAAATAATATGTACTTATAATTGTTTTTATAAAATTAGAAAAAAACATTTTTATATTGTATGATTCTAAAAGTATATATGATAAAGCTTTGTATTTCCTTACATTCACTTGAAGAAGATTTACAAATTAAATGCGAGTTTATAAAGTCCATATCAGTTTTTGTTTCATCAGAATTTGGCTGCATATTGTTTGATGAAATTTCAAGCAAACAGTTTTTATAAATTTTAATGGGGTTTTCCTATCAAAATTTTAGAACACCAATTTACCGGGATTTTTCAATTTGCTGAATTATTAATGTATTATGCCGAAGGCGTTAAGTGGTTGTCGTCCTTACCCCTCAATCATTCCTGATATGCAGTCTATACAACTTCCATTTGTATAAAATCGACATTGACGGGACCAGATAGAAGAAAATACACTTCGATCAAAATTGTGCCGTTATTGATGATAAGAACATGGAATTGAGAAACACGCTTCTTAACTCCTGTTGTTAGAATTTTATATGCATTGTAGAAGTATAATGATATTTTTTAATGAACAAAACTAGCTGCATACTATTTTTTTACGATTTTAAAGCAGGAATGCTTGATTTATCAAATTCATTTATTAGAATCAAATCTCTCTCTCTCATTCTCTCTCTCTCTCTCTCTCTCTCTCTCTCTCTCTCTCTCTCTCTCTCTCTCTCTCTCTCTCTCAACTACAACTTGATATAAGTTTACTACCAGAGACCAAGTACTTTTTCTTGTTGACACTTGAGGTTGAAAAATATATCTAACGAAGCCCAATAATTAGCAAACTACTTGAATAGCAAAGATAAGTATTTGCAATTATCCACAAGAAATTAATTCCCCGTGATCTTGTCCAACTGTCTAACAGAAGGGGAATGAATGAGCATCTACGTTGAAAATACTTGTAACATAGCTGATAAGTTGAGTGGATGTGTAATGGCATAGGATACAGTAAAAAAAATCATTCATAAAGAATGAATACAAATTAACTCTTGTTATTCGTAAACCTGTCGTAATTGGATAAATTAGCGAAATTTTAAGTGTTCATACTTCCGTCTTTGTTACTTTATATGTTCTATGAATGAAATTCAACAGGAAGTTAATGTAACTCAAAATTGAAGTTTCAAATATGTCACAAATTTAAATGAGATTTAAAACAATGTTGTTTACATACAAAATAATATGTAATATCACTATCATTTTTCTCTAAACATGACAATTTGAACACGCAATATCTTTATTCAAGTATACCTCTTGATAAGCACGAGAAGTTTTTTTTCATATGCAGACATAATTTTCATTGTTAGAATTCTTATCAGGAGAAAAAATCTATGTGTTTTACCTGTTTGATATAGATTACCTTTCAATATAGATTTTGAGAATAGATCTTTTATTCCATCATGTTTTATGAGATCAAGCAAGAATCGTCTTTTCTAAGTTTAAAACAGGGCATTAGGAAAACTAGTATGGAGGAACAGGGACGGTTTTGAAAATGTCATACTAATGTCAATGCTAATCTCGATTGAAGTCATCTTTTCGTAAGTTCTATGGCCAATGCAATGACCTTATTAGCAAATACGATCTTCCACTAGGTTGCATGCTGACTGATGTTTTCAATACTTATTGATAGACTATATATAGTCACCGAATTGTCAACGGATTATTTAATTTTTTTTCGACTACGACTAAAAGCACACGGCGGGTGTGACCGGTCAGCAGAGGATATCCTTTCTTCCATGGCACTAAATCCTACCTCCAATATTTTGAAGTGTTCGTGTTTGCCCTGTTCCTGTTTTGATTTTTTTCTTAGTTATGTGAAGAAAACATACTTTTGTGAATAAACTTTTTCTCGTGGAGTAATTAACTAACCAAACATTAACATACTAAATATTTAAAAAAAAATGCAACAAATCAATCCTAGAGAAAAATGTTAACTTGTAATGGAATTTTAAAACATATTTTAACTAAAATCCTATGAATGGTTTTGTAATTAGATATAGATATTCAGAAAATAAAAGCTCTCTTTCTCTCTCTCTCTCTCTCTCTCTCTCTCTCTCTCTCTCTCTCTCTCTATATATATATATATATATATATATATATATATCCCTCTCTCTCTCTATGAATTGTTTTGATTTTATCATTTAAACAGGAAAATCAGACCATACATATGAAATACTATAAATAAAGCCAATGTTACCGGTGACAAATAATTAAAACGTTTATCAACTTTAGTTTCCAACTGGAATTTTATCTTATAGATTTAAATTAATACGACTAACATGCTGAAAGTGTCACGTTTATCAATTTGATTGCAATTCTATAAAATATGTTCAACACATTTTTTTCTAATTCTCCAAAAATGTGATTGTGTTTTGTTAGTTTGCTTTTGAAGCATTACTATCAGCATATCTTTTGTAGAACAGATAAGCTAATAACATTATAAACCTTAAAGGTCGTATTTTTAATAAGCACTTTTTTCATTCAGATTTTCTTTCTTTGTTAAAATTTGATTTTTCTGAAAACTTTGAATTTACTGTCATACAAAAAATCTAATATGTATACAAGATAGATAATGGTTTAAATCATGTGTAGTCATTTTTAAAAATTTCCAATCCTAACATATTCTTTTATAAAAATAACACGCATAAACTCGGCGTTTTGCATGTCGTTTTTTCATATAAGACTAGTCATAACGAAAGAAGTTGACTTTACTTAACGGTTCAGTACGAAAAGAACTAATGTTCCAAAACCTTGCTTATAAAATGTTGAAATCCCTTTAAATTTTAGGTTTTGACATTTGTATGATATAAAACGCAGGTTATTATATTGCCTCCCTACTTCAACAATTTCACCAATGTTTGATTGTTTAAAGATTGTTTTATTGGTCTCTATGAATACTTCAGATAACTGATCAAACTTTCTATTCCGCGTTAATTTGTCCGAGAATATCCACCCATAGAATTTTCGATTTTTTGTTTTTTGATATAATAATGACATTAAAGTGTTAGTGTTTTACGTGCCTTCACGTGGCAAAAAATTGTATTTTTTTATTTTTCTCATACAATCCCTTGTCAGGCAACAACTATTTTTGGATATATCTGTTCGATTCGGATACCATATATATCACACATGTATTTTACACTGCATAAACCTGATAAGCAGGAAAAAAGCACTTTCCGGTGTTTTTCGTTTCTCATATTTTATTACAAATATATTATTGCGTCCATGTTTAGAAAGAGCTGTGGATTTCTTTTCAATTCAAAAAAGAACGATATATATGAAATTGTAAAACTTCTTGCTATTTCTTTTATCAGTGATCACGGAGATTTCGTTTAATTTTTAGCAAATGCTTACATCGTAAGCTGTACAAATCCGTCCTACTCCTTTTTCTCAAAGAACCGGTATTTTCAGAGATTGTATACCACGTAATCCAATCATAAATTAAGTAAACATTTAAGACACCTCATTCATGAACGATCTTGGTAATGGAAGTTTAATTATTAATTTGGAAGGTAACAAAAATTTAATATGATGATGTTAACTTGATATTCTAAATGTTAATTAAAAGTTCTAGAAGATTTTGGCAATAATGATTCATTTTATATATGCTCAAATTTAGAAGATGTCAAAAAGTGATTTGTAAAATATTTGAGTTTATAATTGTGAATATTTGGCTTCAGTAGTTCAAAGTGAATTATACATGCATCTTATAAAGTACTGACAATGCAAATGATAAAAAATATGTTTTGTTCAAGAAACTTTTTAAACTATCATTTTCTTAACCCTTTTATGTTAAGAGATTAAATCGCAGTTTTGTGGTTATATTTGTATAATAACAATACTTACATAATTAGGGTCTTCCGTTTCCAACGGAAGACCTTATTGTTTTCGTACTGTTTATTTTTTTTTTTTCCCCAAATTTTGTGCACGCGTTTTCTCGAAAACTACTCAACCGATCTCTACAAGTTTTTCACAGATGATGGGATATTATCTGAATTGTATATGTTTTTGAATTTTTTGTCATCATCACTGCCAATCCGGATTTACGGTCCATTTTGTAATTTTTTACGACCAATTCTGTGCAGAGCTGATCTTAGAAACTATTAGAGATATGACTTTGAAATTTTCAGGATAGGTAGAGCATGGTTTGAAGTTGTGCACTATATAGTTGTTTTGCACCAGTGGCGCTATTCCGTGGAGCTCGCTCAGGCACGAAAATGGGGTACAGATTTCGAATTAAAATTTTAATTAGAGACCAAGAGATTCGTAAAGTCTATTGGAATAACTTGAAAACGATAAATATTTTGTTATAGAAGCAAAGTTGTTGATCACTACATTATCGATTTGAAAAAGTCATCGTCAGGCCCATGTTTGACGTAATTAGGGATTTTTATTCATTATCTTAAAATTTGGGGGGGGGGGGTGTTAATTTTGAAATTGTATCGATATTTCATGGTTTCATTAAAAATATAAAAAAATCGGACGGAAGACCTACTCCTTACTCGTAAGGAGGTCGTATCTAGTTATATAAAAATTTCATACACAGATTCCAGTTTCAGTTGTATAAGTACAACCTAAGTAAAGTATTTTCGAGTTCTCAGAAACAGGGGGTTTACCTTATAGCTACATAAACATGAAGTACCCACACAAATTTTATCTACAAATGGTATTTCACAAGAATACCAGATATTGAAATAGTTAAGTTCAATATCAGAAAAATTGCTATAAACCGTTACCAAGTGAAATTGTTAAACAGATATAATAATCTATAGCTTTGATTTAAAACAAAAAATAAAAAACCTCAGTTGCTATACATTCTTACACATAGAAACGCAACGATTTTAAACATACTTTTAAGAATGCTTACTTTAAAATATAATAACGGTTAAATATTTTATTTTTTAATATGTGATTGACATGAATTTTTTATGATTTAAAAAATCGAATAATCTCGAATTTAATAAGAAATTTATATAAATAAAAATAACGACCACTGTCGTTCTGATTTGACGTCTTGTATAATGTATGTATAATGATTAAACCCAGGCATTTCTGAAGTCCGCCTGTTTTGGTTTAATCATCATTGACACATTCACACTTTGTGTGACATCAGCTGTGATCGTTATTTTCGATATTTTCCCCGTCGAATGCACCTACATCTTCCTAGTGCATGCTATAATTTATCTATTTTTATCTTCATCACGCGTCGTTTACTTTCGCACTGATACAGTTTGCAATATGAAAAACGAGAAACAACTACTTTTCACGTAGTTGTTAATATATAATGACTCTCAGAGAAAATATATAGCGTATACATGAGTTTTGTAGACATCATAAGAACAATGTCATTTTATTACAATTCAAGCTGATTATATGATTTTATTCACGTAAACTGCCATCAAGTGGCCAAAACATATGAATAAATGACAATTCCAATTGTCAAAATAAAAGTACAAACATTATAAAATCTTTATTATAAAATCTAAAATGCTTAAAACTCCATATTATTTCAAATACCGTGAAAACGAGTTGAAAAACAAACGCTTAAGACGATTGGTTTTAATCGATTCAATGTAGGTGTAAAAATTAAACATTTTTTGTCTTAATTTTATTTTACAAATTCCAAAACTTTTAAAATTAAACTGTAAAACAAAAGATCAGCCATCAAAAATAAAACGATGCAGACGTGTTAATTAATCTTTAGCTTAACACTTGTTGTAAATGTTTCCCTATGTGAAAGGCTTGGGAATTTACACTTTTTAATTGTAATATGAAATATATGTTTAAAGTGTGTACTGAATAATGATTGGATATTATCGACTTGATTGTTTCCTTTGATTTGAGGATTTCGTTGAGCCTTGCTTTTTAAATATTTGCAAAATTTAATATTTCAAAATGAGCTTTGTATATCAATACGTTTATATTCACTGGGCATTTTCTTCTCTAATTCGTAAACCAACCTATTGTAATTTACAAAATTATGGGTACATGTACAGACATGGCTGGAATCTACACGATCCAGTTCTAATCGTTTTATTGATCGGTTGAAACCTTTAGCAACCTAAGAAAAATCACGGACTGAACGATATAATTATAACTATGTCGAAGTCAGACTCAAATTAACAAATATAACAATTTCGCTATTTCTTTTATATAACCCAATGATTTAAATACTTTGACTTACCTTTTACATTGAATTGTTAAAGAAAGGTGTTATGAATGGTTAAGTTTCAATACATTACATGGATACCAAATTAAGGAATAAAAAGGCACGTACACCAAAGCATGGATTTGAAAGAATAAGAGCAATGCTTCAGATTAAATTAACATCAATCTGTCTGTCTGAAAATTCTTTTATCAAGTGACTTTGCTCTCTTTTCATATTTTAATGTTCAAATATAATATGTTTTTCGTTCCATTAAAAAAAATTGCCTATAACAAATCATGTGCCTCAAAACCATTTTTATACTTTTGCAGTCTTGTAAGAATACAACTACTGAAATAGTCGAATTAGTAAAACAGTCATTACAACAGAACTTGAATACCTTAAATGAATGACTGAACATCAATCGAAATCTGATCCATATCTTTTAAGCACATTAAGAGAATTCAAAGATAAAATTGTTAATAGTAATTTTCTACTAAGTGGTCTTTATTTTTTCATGATGTGGACATAGACGGTAAATTCCAAATCACGTTTTTCTTTCAGTTATTAAAATTCTACAGAATTCAGACTTATTATCGTGACCTAACCGGACAAATACTGTGGTCTTTCGTTTTTGTAATTCCCCGTGGAACTATCCTTCTCATTCATGATACTTGTGTCAATTATTTTAGGATGTTTCCATCTGTGTACTTCATTTTTATACAATAGTTTTTATATTTGTTTGTTTAATCATGCAAAAACATTGAATATTATTTGATACTGTAATAGCAAAAAACATGATCAAGAAGCTTTACGGTTTTTTTTTCAAATGCGTTGCTTTATTCTTAAAGTATTTTGAAGTGATAAAACTCAAGTATGGGAGGTAAAACAAATAGACTGGGTAGTTTTTATCATCATCAAGAGATTTTACACTCTTAATTTTCTATATTATGAGACATTTGATTGGGCGACTTCATATAAACTAACCAATCGATGATCGGCTTTAATCTCCTCTTATGAGTGTCTTGTGTACGTGCTTTCCGGGAATTCATCTAGACCACAAACCCTACAATTGACCTACCGGATATTTGTTGACCGTGAATAGCAATGACGCCTGTTATTTTTATTTCTGAACAAGTATAAGAGAATTTTCAAGAGCCACTATTTTTAAGTAAGCTGTTGGTTCACTCGAACCATGTCATATATCTATCAAGTATTATCATATTGATTATATATATATATATATATATATATATATATATATATATATATATATATATATATATATATATATATATATATATATATATATATATATATATATATATATATATATATAAATTGATTTGGGATAAGTAAAACTGTAGATGGCTGATTGATTGATGGACAGCGTGAAGCTTTTTGTTGAGAGGGTTCTGTAAGCTACATTATTGCAGGAATAAATAATAAATACAATAATTATAAATATTGTGACGTGCAAAATCCTATATGGTTAATTAACCTATGTGTTCAGTGCTATATGTGATTAAAAAAGACTAGATTTTCCATGTGAGACTCAGCCGGTCTGAATGTAATTGTGTTGTTGGTCAGAAAGGCCTAATCACCTTATAAAATAGTAAATAAAAAACCAATTTATTGTTAGATTGTGTTGAAAACTTTTTTAATGTATCTATTTTAAATTGAATTAAGATTATTACGACTATTAGCATCGGCAATAGACAGGTGGTTCTTCTCAAATTTGTAGGTCGAGGTTTATGGGTTTTGGGGGTTTTTTGCTCGCAGTATTCTATGCTGTAAGCTATTTGATTTAATAAGAGGCCCATGGGCCACATCGCTCACCTGAAATACAGTTCCTCGTAACATTCTATTTCAGTTTTTAAATATTTTCCCTATATATATATATAAATATATATATATATATATATATATATATATATATATATATATATATATATATATATATATATATATATATATATAAATAATTTTCCCTATATATTTTTATGTTAAACCTTGAACCCTCTTGATGACCTAGTATTAGTTCGGGGGTCACAATAAAGGAATTTAAAATCTGTACCGCTTTAGGATGCTTGCATAGTTATCTAAAGAGTGTAGCATTGTAGTTTTGTTTATAATCCACATTTTTTGAAGATGCTGGCAAAGTAATCTCAGAAATTGTAGCATTGTAGTTCTTGAGGAAAAATTACATTATTCTTTACATGTATATTTCAATGTTAAACTTTGAGCTCCTCTTGGAGCCCCGGTATTTGTCATTTTTTTTCGCTTGAATTTGGAATTAATACTATCTTAGGATGCTTGCATAGTAATAACAAAATGTAGCATTTTAGTTCTTAAGAATAAGATTGTTAAACATGTTATATAGTTACTTATATGTTAAACTTTGAATCCCTCTTGTGATGATCTCATAGGCATCTCACATATTGTAGCATTGTACCATTGTACTTCTTGTGAAGAATATTTTTTAATGTTCCCTATTTATCTATGTTTTAGACTTTTAACCCCTGTAGGGCCCTCAGTTTTAGTCCAGGGGTCACGACTTTAACAATTTTTAATCTACACTATCTTAGGATGCTTGCATAGTAATCACAAAATGTAGCATTGTAGTTCTTAAGAATAAGTTTTTTAAACATTTTATCTAGTTATTTATATGTTAAACTTGTTGCCCCTCTTGTGATACTAGTATTAGTCCAGGCACGATTTTAACGATTAGATTCTTTATTATATATACATGTTTTGGTGAAAATATTGGCATTTCTGGTGCAGTGGTTTTGAAAAGAAGATTTTGAAGTCATACACCCTATTTTTAATGTGTCGCTTTTATCTCCCCTTTTAAAGTGCTACGCCCTTTATTTTTAACAATTTAAAATCCCTTCCCATAAGGGTGCTTTGTATCAAGTTTGGTAAAATTTGGCTGAGTGATTCTAGAGAAGAAGTCAAAAATGTGAAAAGTTCATAAACAGACGGACGAACGACGGACAACAGGTGATCAGGAAAACTCACTTGAACCGACTTGAACTAAAAAGCCAAAAGAGAATAGAGAAAATATGAATTTTTTATTCATTGGAGTCATTCCTCCTGTTTTGAACAATATGATTTTGTAAAACTATATATACAGCTTATTCGTTCTTATCTACCTATTCGTCTTTATAGTCTTGAAGTTTAATTTTACTTTTTGTGGAATGGAAGTAGAATGTCTTTCTAAAAAATGAACGTTGATGAGAGTTCCCTACTTTGAAATTTGAAATGACAAAAACATGATTTGTTTTCTGACTTTTAAAAAGCTTTCGGTACATGATGACTTATTTTAGAATTTCAACGAAAGAATGTATCAAAGGGGTGACATAAGTGTAAATTTAGTGTAATCATGAATCAAGAGTATAGCGTTGTTTATAGTCAATAAAGAATATCAACCCAATTGATATTTAACACTGAGAATCAGAATAAATACTCACTGGTAAATGTCATAGGGGAAGTTGAGTGATGTACAAATCATTTTTAAGTTGTTGAGAGAAACAATTATATATATGCAATTACAATATGTATATTGCAATGTGAATTTCATCTTTACTGGACAACCATTGAGTGGTTGATTGAAAACTTAAACTTGCTTATGTTTTTAATTCAATTTGCTAAAAATGAATGAAACACATTGAAATTTATAAATAATTATTCACCTAGTGTAACTATAGAATGCATTAATAAGGGATCGAGTGCATAAAATATTTTATTTTCATTTCAATAGATTAAATAAATACTACATAAAGTTATTCTACTCTGAATACAAAACATATAAACTATTATGAAAGGGTGTGGGATACTTCGTATGCATACAGACGAGTAAACAGTTCAGATTTATTCGCCAAATAAACATTTTCATCAAAAGTAGGAGGTTCTTGATGTTGAAACTTCACTGAAAACAACTTCTTCATCATCATATTCTCTCATTCTTAGCGAAGTCTGATTAGTAAAAATGATAAATATGTTGTGTTCAGGGAAATATTCTCCCCTTTTTTTTATCTCAGTGGACAAATTTAAGACTGGACGAATTAAAAACTATTTTGACGAATGTGTTCATTAGGAAGAGGATTTAATTATATACTGTGTCTGGGTGAATTCAATACGGGGCAAAACTGTCTAAAAATTCAATTTTCGTGGATTGGTACACTAAAGATATTGTTCAAAAATTCTAAGAAAAAAAAAGTCATACAACACATATGCATCTGAGGAGGTCACTAATGTCGGATAAACAATTTCTCTTGCTTTTCTGTTGTTTATATCAAAGTTTTTGTAATTACATCCTGATCTTTAAATTCTATCTCATTTCGTAAATATCCATAATTTGGTTAGATATTTCTTCAAATACATTCAACAGATAATGGTTTTCCTTGATTATAAAGGATGTTTAAGATAAAGTTATTGCTACGATTCGAAACCGAAATCGGTTTTTCCCAATTGCTTAAAAAGATGTTTTAATTCGTATCTATTTATTTCGCATATACATGGGCTGTTCTTAAATACTAATGTGTTACTCTAACTCAGACGTCAGTTAAATAGTTTGTATATTCAAACTTTGCTTAAAGTGGAACACCGCTTGTAAATAGGCACAGTCACACGGTTACCTGGTATATAAACCCTTCAATTTCGTTACGACCGATTGCACACCTGAAACTTGTGGCCGACGTGTAGTGTTACTTTCGTTGTCTTTGGATATTTATGCATTTAATTCTTATTTTATGTGCATATTATGTTTGTAAATCATGCGCTGACCAGTACATTTGATATAAGTACTCTTCTGGTTTGAAAAAAGTGCATAAAACTTGATAATTTCATTGAGACCGAGAAACACGACGAAAAAAGATGTGCGTCCACACAGTTGAGACCTCAACAACGAAATATTTTGAACTGTTAAGGGGTTTGTTGCTTATATTGGGGTTGTAGGGAGAGCGATGTTGAAAGAGAAATATACCGGACAGTGCCTATTTACGAGCAGTGTTCAGCTTTAAGGAGGATCTTTAATAAGAATAAAAAAGTTCACGGATATAATGAAACCCCACCCATTGCATGTAATTGCCCTTTAATTGTAAGTTATTTTTCACATTTAAAAAAGTAAGTCTAAATAGATGCAAATTATTAGAAGTTTTCAATATTTATTTTCTTTCAAATTGTCCAGTTCGAATTCCTCTTCTGTAAATTCCTTATATTACGCGAGTACTTAATTCCGCTATTTTGTATCAAATTGCGAGAATATAAAATCGCCACCACCAATTTTTGTTATAATTTCCTGTAATTCAAAACTGCGTGAAAAATAAAAGCGAGACTTTAAAATCGGTATGTGTTGCTTATCGCGATTTTACGGTGAAATTAATTTCTCGCGTTTAATTAGAATTTCAAAGTATTAGTTTTTAATTCCCTACCCATTTTTTATGCAATTTATCAAAATTTGAAAGCTGATAACACTAAATTTTTAAAGTATTAAACTACTTATATTGACCTTATGCTGTTGGCATAAAATTTATATGAGGTTAGTGATCAAAATTTGGGATAGGGTGTCTATTATCGCTTTTAAGACGTTTTCAATATTTTGGCATTACATGCAATAATTTTATCTTAATGAATAAGAGAGATAAAGCCAACAAAAATAATGCAAAATTATATTGACTCACAAATAAAATCTTTACTTTTATTATTATAGTACTGACAATAAGGTGCACGATAACATGTCAATATTATTCATTTCATTAATACTTTTTGTGCTTAGAACAAATATTGAACTTTATGTTAAACTTGTAAAAGTCAAACCCTTCCAAAACATCATCCTTAATGAAATATTCTCTATATATTTTAGTAATTTGAGGACTTGCACACGTCACAGTGCTCGTGATATTTAAAAATGCAAAATTTATCTTTACGTGCGGTGCTTCGTTTCCGGAATTTTTCATTCATGTTTATTGATTCGTTTATTGAAACAGGAATCAATATTTCCTTCCTGATTTCATTGATTAATTAAAGGAAATATGGTTTCAATACGCAGCTCAAACACCGTTACACAAATGCAGTTAATGGTGATCAAAAATCGCACTTTGACCAAAAATCTACAGTTATCATATACAAGATTCATATAACCCCAAAAACAGCTTAATTTTATTTGTAAGATTCAAATTTAATATAAACTTGTCAATAGCAATCACAAATCAAGAATTCAGAATGAAATAAAATTAATGAAACTCTGATATCTTGATTCTAAGATAACATTTCACATATGAAATTATTTTTTTCAAATATTTTATCACATTAGTGAATGGAAAAATTGTGTGGTTCTTTTTTGAAAATACGTTTTATATGAAAATATATGATAATTACACTTTTTTTCTCATACGAGCTTATGTGCTATTATGTTGTTTAAAACTGATCATAGCTTTCATATTTTTCCACTCCTTTATATTTTGATTTTTCATGATATAATTATGTAATTTGTCTTTCATTTGTTTAAAAACTTCAACCAAAAACAATCGTCACCCTTAAATGTAGCATCATAATGTGATGTTTCCAAACCTTTTAAGAAATTTTACCTATATTAACTTTTAAAAATGCCTTTTATTTTCACAAAACATATGTATAACTTTTTAGAAATTAAATAAAGATAAAATAACTGTTAATACATTGATAATAACAATTATGATATTCATTTTACAAATACGTATACCGATAAGTAGTCAAATATTATAGGGGTTATATTTTCACACAAAATATGTATAATTTTTTTGAAAAATAAAATACAACTTCACATAAATACGCTCATTATATTAGAGTTATACATTTCTTATTGTAAAAATAATGTATTGATAATAACAGAGGTATATGTTACTAACAGAGGTAAAACATATTTTGTTCATCAAAATTCACAAAAAATGTAAGAATTAAAAAAAGAAATAAGACAAAAAAAATTTAGATGTAAATACATGTTGATAACAGAGGTAGATATCTCTAATACAAACATCATCAGGAAGATGGTTTTTTTCATTAAAGTATACAAAAAAAATACATCATTGTCCATGTAAACGTTGATACAACAGAGGTATATTGGTTGTTTTTTTTAAATTTTAATATAGATATTCAAAGGATGATCTTGATCCAGTGTCATTTATTTGGCTTTTCCATAAAGCTGCACAACATTTTTATGCAATCTGTAAAAAGGAAAAACATATTATATTTTAACGTGCAATTCAAAAACACATGCTTAAATACAATGCGACCAAAATTTATAATTTTTTGAAAGTATTTTTTATTATAAGATTTTTAGTATCCAATGAACATAAAAACATTTTTATTACAATATTTTACCTGACATCGAACTCTGGATGTTCAAGACGGATAACTTCCCCGTCACAATTTAAGTAGAAATCCTCCGTTTTGTTTCCCAACACTCGAACACGATATCGCTGAACTGCAATTTTTTTCACGAATTCGAAGTCGTACTAAAAGAAAAGACATGTTAACAGGTATGTATTATTAAGAGAAAAAAATAGTTTTATCAAAAGACTGACAGTTAAAGGAGCAAAGAAGTACATTTACACGATAATAATACTCACACATGATGACTTTCCATCGTCCACTGCTTTCAGTTGCCTAAAATGATCAGCAAGTTTACATTTTGTTGTTATAAGTAGCTCTAAAGAGTCGCCTCCAAAGTTTGGGACCATTTTTGTTCCATCAGGCTTCATTGTGATTGGATAAGTATCTACAGCGTACACCACTCTGTCTTCCGCGGTCTTCCATTCTGCAAATTGTAATATAAAGCCTTGATAATTTGCACTTAGAATAAAACAAAATAAGAAAACAGACGATTTAAGGTACTTCACTATATCAAGACTTAAACTCTCTAAGACTAGGTCCCAAGATGGCAATTTATTAAACATTTTGTCAATTTTTTTCTGTCAATCGATTTGGTTGATTATTATCATAACTGAGGGGTTAGGTACATATTACTTTTGATTTCTCCATAGATTCGCTTATATTTACTATGGACATCATCTTTTTGCATCCAAAGTTTTAAAATGTTTTTGCCAATTTGACTGACATACTTCTTATGCCTCATGCTATCTATGATACTCAGTTGATTATCTGACAATTTGAAAAACCTTTTCTTGGTGCAGTGAAGCACATAACATATACCTGAAGGTGTGCCGAGAATGTCAGAGAAAGAAACTGTCCTCTTCTTATAGCCATCTCGGGCACTTTTTGTGTTGGTCACTGGAACAGATGTTAGACGAAGAAAATCAGGTTTCTGAATCGTAAAATCCTCCCGACATTGTACCCGTTTATTTTCGGTTGGAATATAAGATATCGAAACGTTGACAGGTCTTCTGTTCAGCACCGAGCCCATAGGTATAACTACAAACAGAGAGGTCTCACTCGTAAGCTATTTTTGTAAATGAAAAATACACACGAAAAAGGTAAATGATTACTATTACCCTAAATGAAATTCATAACAGTGATTACATGTAGCTGGTCAGTTGAAATTTGTTTGTTATTCATAAAAATATGCTTACCTTTAAATCTACTGGTCCCCATCCATCGGTACTTTTCACAGTCTCTCATCACATCTCCAAACAACCCAAACCCGAGAATGAGACCCGAGTATCCACTGCATTTGTTTCCTTGATGTAGACTTGCAATATTGGTCAAAACACAACGTCCCATCACGATCCTTAACGCAGCCGTCACTGGACACTTGGTGCCATTTAGATACCATGCTGTATAGTTTCCAGACCCTTTACAAAACACAAAGAATAACTAAAAAATAAACAATCTCAGTCATATATGGAGCGGGGGGTGGGGGTGTCGTAAAGTCATTTATTGTACGTCACGTTACACGTTAGCGTTATTGTATTGAATATTATTTCCTCTCCAAGTTTTAAACTAGTTCACTCTTAATGATCTGTAATGTGTCACTTATCGTATCGTATCCTTGAGTGGATATCCTTTTCTAACTATCGTTACCATATAACAATTCTATAGTTTGGCCTATTGAAATGACGTTACAATTGATTACTTCCCTATTAAAGGTACATATTCAACAAAATTGTATCTCGTGTCTGGGCACTCTGATTTGTTGTAATGATAGGATTCTTCTTTTATGGAAAGTCCAAAAAACAATTTCAATTCAAAAATGCTGTCTTTACACATACTATCATTCTCGTATTGGCTGACAGCTTTACTCGATATGGCTCAAAGCTTATTACAATTTTAATCGCAATGCTGTCAAAGTCCGTTTGATAAAAGAAAAGGTGTGTTATAAGGCTCACAATAGACTTGCACTCTAATCATAAGCTAAGTTTGTTCAACAGTTTCGAACCTATATATTCTTCTGTGACGTACTTATTTCATAAAACACAAATAAACACTCTTTTAGAGCATTTTCTTAGCCACAACGATCAACTCGCACTTTTTGCATATGAGGTTTTCTTGATGCACAGGTAGCTTATCTATCATGAAGTCATAATTTATAAAGTTACAAAATATTTTAAACATAATTTTAGCTCCAAAAGTCTCGGGTGGGGTGAATGACGTGAATTACTGTGAAACAATTTGACCTAGATAGAAAGGTCAGCATATTTACTCAATTGGTTAACTTCCTGTTACACGAATATTTCTGTCACCATTTCCTCGTTTTAATGTGCTTGGATATAATTGGCAATGTTAGATACAAAGGTTATGTTACCAACGACGTTTGATTTTATTGCTTGACTCTCAAATAAGACTAAGTAGATAAACTGAAAAACTATATCCTTACCTGCTGGGATTATTCCTATTGGAAGCTTCAGCTGTGTGAGCTTACATTCTGGATTATCCGGGTCCTGGCCATGATCTCGTAGCTCTCTTACTGTCAGTCCCGATACCACCTCATTGTAAATCCCGTCTCCGCCCACAGCAACCACTCTAAAACAAAGGGAATTTTTGTTCACTGTCACATGCCGTTAAAAAATTTCGTTTCCAATATCATGTTCAATAAAAGTGTGAGGGATTTTAATAAAACTGGTACTTTATTATTGATTTAAATTTTTTTTTTAATTCATACCCATCAAATTCCTCCAAATCGATATTCATCAACAAGTCTTTTACTTCGTTTGCTCTGTTGGTAACTGAAAATTTAAGGAGAACAAAGTGTAGTCTAAATACCCGATAGGTTAAGGTACCTTTCCAACTATAATAAAGATAAAAGATAAATAAAATCTTCCTCATGAACTACATACCAATCACATTTGTTTGAATTTCACAGAGTTCAAACACCGGCAGGACTCGTTTAGCATAAATTTTTTTGGCCTTCTTACTTCCGCTTCTTGGATTTATGAATACCAACAACCGTTTTGGTCTTTTGTCTGTAAAAACATAAAGAGTTCTATAAATATTACACACAAATATTTTCATTTTTTGTTTTGTTTTATTATTTTTGACTTTAAACAAATAATTCTTTTTTTAAGTGGCGATTCAATTCCTCACCTGCTAGAGTATTTTGAATTTTCTTGTGAATTTCCAAACACTTGTCCAAAGTTTCATGGTATTGATAGCATCTTCTTGTCAATTTCTTATTTTTTTTCTCTGCAACATAATGTACTTCTAGAAATGCGCCACCATTACTTTCATGTACACAACTCTTCAGAATCTGACTTTCGTGAATTGAAACTGTAAAAAATCGACACAAATTACAAATATATTATTTGTAAAATTATATGTACTTTAAATTGTTTTTATGAAATTTAAAAATTATTTTATATCATATGATTCTAAAAGTATATAAAATTAAGGTTTGTTTTTTCTTACATTCACTTGAAGAAAATTTGCAAATTAAATGCGGGTTTATAAAGTCCATATCAGTTTTTGTTTCATCAGAATTCAACTTCATGTTATGTTTCAAAATCTTTAGGCAACGCGTCTTTATGAATGTAGTGGGATTTTCCTACCACATAATTAGAACACTCTAAACCGGGTTTTTTCAATTTGCTGAATTATTAATGTACTTTGCCAAAGGCGTTTAGTGGTTGTTCATCACCCATCAACCATTTTGGATTTGCAGTCTAAACAATTTCAACTCTCATTGTGCTAAATCGACATTAACGGGACCCAAAAGAAAGAAAAATACGCTATTATCTTTAAAATTGTGGTCATTATTGATGATAAGAACATGAAATTGAAGGAAACAGGACTTATTTCATGTTGTTGGATTTTTGTATACTTTGCAGTAGTATTATGATCTTTCTTAATAAACAAAACTTGCCGCAGATTTTTTTTTTATTATTTTGAAGCAAATATTAAGTTATTTTAGTATATATATAGGATCTCTCTCTCATTCTCTCTCTCTTTCTCTCCCTCCTTCTCTCTCTCTCTTTCTCTCTCTCTCCCTCCTCTCTCTCTCCCTCTCTCTCTCTCTCTCTCTCTCTTAACTACTGCTGGATATAAACGCTATGCTCTATGTTTACTACCAGAAATAAAAATGATGTCTCTTATTGACACTTGGTGTGAAACATATCTCTAACGAAATCCACCAATAAGCAAACTATTTGAATATCAAAGATTTCAATAATTTAGAAAGTTTGGATTTTTTAGATAAGAATTTACAATTATTAACAAGAAATTATTCCAACCGTCTAACGGAAAGAGGAGTGAATGAGCATCTACTTTGCAAATACTGGTGACATGGTTGATAAGTTGAGTTGGTTTGTAAGTACATTGGATACAATAAAAAAAAACTTCATTCATAAAGTCGCACACATGAACACTTGTTATTTGTAAACCGTTCGTAATTGGGTAAATTAGTGGTGTATTTGGTGTTCACTTCCGTCTTTGTTAGTTTAAATGTTTTATGAATGAAATTCAACAGGAAGTTAAAAGTCAAAATTGAAGTTAGACTGAAATATTCCACAAATTTAATTGATATTGGCAACAATAATGTTTGCATACAAAATAATATATGACTTTTTTTTACAAGGTTATTTTGAATTGTAGTAAAAAGCAACCTTATAAGCTTAAGTATGCATCTATTGTATTTTGTTTTAACATCATTAAACTGGTTGACAAAAATTCTTCCATTTTGGCGAATTCTAAATGTTAAACTACGAAAGTAAACCTAAAAAGAAGTGCAAATAAAAAGGAAAGTGGATTGAAAGATTTAAAATAGGAACACACAATATCTTAATTCAAGTAAACTACTTGATAAACACGAGAAGTTTTTTTGTGTTTTAGCTGTTTAATGTAGATTACCTCTCAGCTTAGATTTTGAGAATAGATCTTTGATTCCATAATGTTTTATGAGATCAAGCAAACACAGTCTATTCTAAGTTTTATACAGAGCATTAGAAGGACAGAGACAGTCTTGAAAATGTCATACTAATGCCAGCTGATCTTATCTCGATTGAAGTCATCTTTTCGTAAGTTCTATGGTCGATACATCGACCTTGTCAGCAAATACAATCTTCCACTAGATCGCATGCTGACTGATGTTTCTCATTCTCATTGTGAAGCCATAATTCCCGACGTTTTTTCCCGATTACGACAAAGATCACACGGTGGGTATGACCGGCAGAGGATGCATATGTGTCCATGGCACTTGATCCAAACTCCAATTTTTTAAAGGTCCGTGTTTGCTCTGCTCCTGTTTCGATTTTTTCTTCGGACTTTTGATTGTGAGCAATGTTCGTAGTCACCACATATCATATGAAGAATACAGTCGTTTGTGGAGTTACTTTTTCTCTTGGAGTAATCAACTAGTGGTGTCATTTTTTGGCGAATTATCCTTAGCATACATTGACTTTCAATGCCTACTTGGTTTTTTGGTGTTTTTTTTGCGTTCCTAGTTGATAAAGATATATTTGAAAATTTATTTTATAGAATTGAAAAAACTATTTATTTTTTTGCTACAGGTTACATTCTTTAAAACCTGCCTAAATTGCTTGTCTTAAAACTAAGTTCAATATATTAGGATTTAGAAATAGACTTCTTGCGTAAAATCAATTGTTACATGTGTAATGCAGACTTATCGGTTTATCTTAATTATGGAGCGAGAAAAAGAATTTTTTTCATCTTTTTATAATGATTTTTCTAACAATTTTATTGATCAGTATACTAACAAAACATTTACATAATACTTAATATTTATCTTATAGCACTTGAATAACTTCATTGAGTAATTAAAAGCTCTCTCTCTCTCTCTCTCTCTCTCTCTCTCTCTCTCTCTATATATATATATATATATATATATGCACTTCGATTAATAGTTATTCAAACGTGTTTACATTCATATTCCATTTTCAATAAATTTTTTTAGTGTACAACCCGTTTTGGTAAAGTGAAACAGATTCTAAACTATTTTCAAAACATTCTTTTCAATTTACAAAAAATGTAACTGTGTTTATATTTTGCTTTTCAAACATTACTATCAGCATATCTGCTGTAGTACAGATTAGCTTATAACATTATTTACCTAAAAGATCATAAGTTCAACTAGCTCTTTTTTCGTTCAGATTTCATTCAAATTTTCTTGTTGTTTTTTCTTCTAAGGACTATATATGATAAGGGCTTAAACTGGCCCCCTAAAATGAACATCATCATTTTCCTATCATTCTTTGTTTTCTTAGTACAGATATGTATGTGATGTGTTTACATAATATTCATTTTGGTTCAAGTGCCCACAATTTAGAAATATGACATTGTAAAGACAACCTTTTCCCGCCATTTTGGCATTTTTAGCGTAAAACAGCTTGTTTTCAAGCAGTTTTTCCTTCCGAAAACATAGAGCGCATTCTTGAACAAATAAAATATTTTAATCAGAGATGTATCTAGCCAAGACTAATAAGTGACAAAAATATTTTCCTTGTTCAAGCATGCGCTCTATATTTCCCATTCGTAAATAGATAAGAAAAATGTCAATTGTTGGCTGATTTTGATTGAATTATAGAAATGGCGTCATTTCTGACGTCATATACTACCAGTGAGTGCAAATAAATCAAATAAAAAGATGAAAAATATTTTTTATATCAACTCTTCTAAAAAATTAGTTAACATTTTATTGTACCCGAAACACTTAAAAAAATGGCGAATTATGGGGCCAAATTTAACTCTTATCATATATATTTTGATCTTTCTAAAAACTTTGATATTGCTGTCATTCACAAAATTTATTATATCTAAAAGACATACAATGGTCTTAATCACTTTAAGTCATCGTTAAATTTTCCAATCCAAATACATTCTCTTCTTTTTCAACAGAAACCCAGTGTGTTGCATGTCGGTTTCAAATTAGACTAGCAATAACGAAAGAGTTGACCTAAGCTAATGGTTCATTGAGAAAGATCACCCAAACTGCATTCTAATGTGTTGCTTATAAAACAATGTATAAAATCCTATATAATTGGGGCTTTTGGCATTTGCATGATTTTGAATGTAGGCTTTTACATTGTCTCCATATTTTATAGACATTAAAACTCTTTTTTTTAAGTGGGCATCATTCTTAGAATATTTTAGATAACTGGTCAAACTTCCTATTCCGAGATTATCCACCTATAGAGTTTTATCATATTATAATAAAGAGTTGGTGTTTTACGTGCCTTCACATGGCCAAAAAAATTGTGGTTTTTTTTATTTTTTTCATACAATCCTCTAACAAATTAGCCTTCTTCTGTCTAATTCAAGCAACAACTAATTTTGGATATTGCTGTTTGGTTTTGACGCCTTATACATTTCACATGAGTGTTACAGTGTATAAATTTGATAAACAGGAAAGAAGCACTTTCCATTCATTTGTTTCTAATAGTATATTACAAATTCATGTATATTATTAAGTTGATGTTTAGAAAGAGCTGTGGATTTCTTTTCAATTCAAAAAGGAACGATATAAGAAATTGTAAAAATTCTTGCTATTCCATTTATCAAGGATCACGGAGATTCGTTTAATGTTAAGCTACAGCTTACATCGTAAGCTGTACAGACCCATCCTACTTCAATTCTTCTAAGAACTGGTAATTTCCGAGATTGTATACCACATATTCCAAAATATATAACTTAAGTAAATATCTAAAACACCCTATTTATGAACGATCTTGTCAATGAAAGTTTAATTATTAATTTTAAAGGTTATACAAATTTGGTAAGATAATGTAAACTTGATATTCTAAATGTGAATCAAAAGTGAACTAATTTTGTAATAATGATCGATTTTATATATGCTTGCATTTAGAATAAGTTTTTAAAAAAAGAGGTTTTGTGATTTGTCAAAGATTTGAATTTATAATTGTGAATATTTGGCTTCAGTAGTTCAAAGTGGATTATACATGGTTCTTATAAAGCATTGAAGTTACTGATATATAATATTTTTGTTCAAGAAAATTTTAAACCTATTATTTTCTTATTCCTTATATGTGTATATGAGCTTTTGTAATTATATTTGTCAAATAACAAGACTTGCATTGTTATTAAAATTTCCATATACATATTCCAGTTTCGGTTGATTAAGTACAACCTAAGTGAAGTATTTTTGTGTTCTCAGAAACAGGGGAATACCTTATATCTAAATAAAGATGAAGTACCCACATAGATTTTATCTACAAATTGTATTTTATAAGAATATCAGATATTGCATTAGTTATGTTCAATATCAGAAAAATTAACATAAACAATTACAAGGTGAAGTTGTTAAATAAACTGAATAGTCTAATAATCATACATTTGTAGGTTTAATTAAACAACACAAAAAATGTATTAAAATCTATTTTAAATAAGAAATTTATATCGAAAATAACGATCACAGCCGTTCTCAATTGATGTCTTGTTAGATGTTTGTATAGTGATTAAACCCAGACATTTCTTCAGTCCGCCTGTTTGGGTTTAATCGTTTTTTTACATATTCACAACAAATGTGAATATACACAAAATGTCAAGTTACATCGGCTGGGAATAAAATCCCCGTTGAATGCACATATTTTTTCCTAGTGCATGCTACAATTCATCTATTTATATCTTAATCACGCGTCTTTTACTTTCACATTGATACAGTTTGCAACATGAAAAGCAGGAAACAAATACTTTTTATGTAGTTGTCAAATATTATGACTCTCAGAGAAAATATGTAGAATAAACACGAGTCTTGTTTGCAGACATCGTTAAAACGATGTAATTTGATTACAATTCAAGTTGATTATATGATTTTATTTAAGTAAACTGTCATCAAGTCAACAGAACATGATAAGACTTGCAACAAAACATCTGTGAAGATGAAACCGATACGCCATATGTGGGAGTTTATCAACCATATGGCATGTTGTCCACTGTGTAAAAGCATTTTTACGGGATACAGTTATTCAAATATATTCTTAGGGGTAAACTATAACAATTAATATAATTGATTGATAATTGATATCAAGTGCATGTGTTTGTTTTGTGAATTTAATTGTTATTGTCTGCCATCACACTCTAAGCATTTATATCATTATCAGCTTTCGTGAAGAACTGCATTCAAGTTATGATAATATTTTTTTCCAAGTGTTGCAATTACAAAAACCTTGTTTTAAAATGTTTAAAGTACCTTTATTTATTTTTCTAATACCTTTTAAAACCGCTAACGCGTGCACATTGACATCAGCTCGAAATGTGTCCATAAAGCCGTGAATAAAACAGTCTGTATAGTGTTCTGTCTTGCTGAACAATGATTCCGAAATATTCATTATTTCATTAAGAAGGTATTATTATATGATGTAGCAAATCTTACAATTCTTTTTAAATAGCAATCCGAAAAAATATACATAAGATTTGTTGAATTAAAGCGTCTTTTCATCAGTCAACCCCAGCTTGTACATAGCCCCGTTTACTTCTTTCGATTCGGTTATTATATTTGGTCATCATTGTGATTAAGATATTGTGATTATTTAAATTGAATGAAATAAGTCCCTACTTCTTATGATATAATTGCACAGACCAACAAAATAAAAAAGAAATTATGTATTTATCATCATAAAAATATCAATTATTAATGGATTAATGACAATTTCACTTGTCAAAATAAAAGTGAAAACATTCTGAAACTTTATTATAAACTCTAAAAATGTTTAAAACTCACTTATTTTTTTAATACCCGGAAAACTAGTTGAAAAACGAACATTTTAGATGTTTGTTTTTTAATCGTTTAAATGTAGGAGTAAATGCTAAGCATTTTCTCTCTTGATTTTATTTGCAATTAAAGCACTTTTAAAATTGACCTATAGATGAATAGAACAGCTATCAAAAATAGAATAATGCAGACGTGTTAATTAATATTTATAAAAACACTTGTTGTAGATATTTCCGAATGTGAAAGCTAGGGAATTAACAATGACACTTTTCAACTGAAATTTAAAATACATGTATAAAGTGTGTATTGAATAATGATTGGATATTTTCCACTTAATCGTTTCCTTCGATTTGAGGGATTCAGTGTGCCTTGCTTTTTAAATATCTGCAAAATTTAGTATTTTGCAATAAGCTTTGTACTATGTCATATCAATATACTTATGTTCACTTAGTATTTTCTCCTCTATTTCGTATTTATTGATACATGTAATTATATGACTGGAATCTACACGATCCAGTTCTAATCGGTTTATTGATCGGTCGGAACCTTCAACAACCTAAGAAAAATCACGGACTGGACGAAATAATTAATATAATGATCAGACTCATTTAACAGTATATGACGATTTGGCTATTATTTTATCTAACTTATTACACAATCAAACCTCACCAATTAAATAATGAATTTGTTAAAGAAAGATGTGTTGGATGGTTAAGTTTCAATGTACATGCATTAAATATCTATCAAGTTAAGTATATAAAAGGGCACGCACAATAAAACCTGGATTAGATAAAATTAGAGCAATGCTTCAGATTTCATTAACATCAGTCTGTATGTATAAAAATCCTTTTATCAAGTGGAATTGTTGTTTTTTTTTCATATATCTTTCCATTTCAAAATTTTAATCCGAGTATGCTTAACGCAAATTCTGTGTGTCAAAACCATCTTTCTATTTTTGCAGTCTTTTAGGAATACAACTACTGATCTAGTTGAATTGGTAAACAGTAATTACAATAGAACTTGCATACCTTAAGAGAGTGACTTTACATCAATCAAATCTGATCCATGACTTTTAAGCACATTGAGAAACTCAGTGATGCATTAGAAACGTCTATTCTTTTTAAATTTAATGATTAAATTTTTATGATTAATTTTCTATTACATAGTCAATATTTATTTCATGATTTGGACATGAAGGTTAAATTCCAAATCAAGATTTTCTCTCAGTTCTTACAATTCCTTAGAATTCTGACTTATTTAACGTGACCTAATCTGACTGTTGTGTTCCGTATTTTGTTATTCCCCGTAAAACTTTCCTTTTCAATCATCATACTTGTGTCAATTATTGTGATCGGCTTCGGCCGATCACAGTTGTGTCCATATGAGGCATCCGGCAAATTTAACTATTTGCGCACGCATTGCGCCGTACACTATTTTATTTACTATGCACTGACAATCTTATTTAAATCTTTAATTAGACGTAGATTACTAAAACGGTAATCTTATCCTTTTACCCTGAAAATAAAACATTTATAGTGTTACATACATAATGATTCAAATCACGTTTCTTCACATATGCGTAGGAAAATTAGTCGGAATTATAATTCGCCTACTAAAAGTAAAGCTCATTCATGCCTTGCCATTTCGGAAATCAATAAAAAGGTGCTATATATAGTTCACTGCATGTTGCGTATATTATATAAACAGAGCTGACCAATGATATTTCATGCCGATCATTCCTTTAAAAGGAATACTTGTTTTAGGATGTTTCCATCCATATTTATCTAGAACATAAACCCTACTTTTGACCTACTGGATATTTGGTAATGTATATTTGCTGACCCAGAATACCAATGATGCCTGCTGTTTTTATTTCTGAACAAGTTTATGAGAATTTTCAAGAGTCACTCTTGATTATTAAGCTGTTGGTTCACTCGAAACATATCATATATTTGTCAAGTATTATCATACTGATTAGATCTAAAAATAATAATAATAATAATAATAATAATAAAAGGTTTTGTGAGTTTTGGATATAAGTAAAAGTAAGTACTTTATGTTGAGAAGGTTTTGTAGACTACATTGTTGCAGGAAAACATTAAACATTATGATAATGTATACGTGACGTGAAAAACCCTGAATGATTTGATTTATCTTTGTATTTAGTATCATATCTAAAAATACCAGATTTGCCACGTGCGACTCAGTTGGTCGGAATGTAATTAGTAGTCTGTCGTTGGTCAGAAAAGCCTAGTGCCTTTATAAAATAGTAAACAAAAAGTCACTTAATTGTTGGATTGAGATTGATTAAGAAAAAAAATTGTTATGTATTACGGCTGTTTGCATCTGGAAGATATAGGTACTCAGTAGTTCTGGGCATATCTAGAGGTCGAGGTGTATGGGGTTTTCTTTCGCTAGTAGTATTCTATGCTGTAAAACAGTTGGTCTAACAAGAGGCCCATGGGTCACATCGCTCACCTGAACAACAGTTCCTCGTATCTTTCTATTTCAGCATTTTAATATTTTCCCTATATAATTCCATGTTTAACGTAGAACCCCTCTTGGTGCCCTAGTATTAATTGGGGGGGGGGTCACAATTTAAACAATTTAGAATTTATACTATTGTAGGATGCTTGCATAGTGATCTCACTGATTGTAGCGTTTTAGTTCTTGGGAAGGAGAATTTTAAACATTTTACCTACATATTTCTATGTTAAAGTTTTAACACCTCTTGGAGCCCCAGTATTAGACCGGGGGTCATAATTTTAATAATTAAGACTCTTTTTGTGGAATGAGATGGGGCCATAAAATTAAAATGTCTTACAGAAAAATGAACTTTGATGAAAGTTCCCTACTTCAAAATTTGGAATGAAGAAAAACATCATTTGTATTCTGACTTCAAAAATTTCACGGTACATGGTGACTTATTTTTTAATTTCACCTTAAAGCTGCTTGGTCCGATTTTTTTGTTATTACAGTATCCTTTTTTTCCATACAAAGTAATTATCTTAGAAAGTTATGGACTTTCTCCTATTTACACGAGCAGAATCAGTCTCCTTTCAAAGTTAGAAATATTCAAAGTACATAAAAATAATTTCTTTTTGGGCTAACGAAAAAACAGACCAAAGTGCATCACGGGAATGTTTAGAAAAGGAAACCGTTTGGTTTCGTCCTTCGAATGATTGGGGTTATTCAACCTGCTATGTATCGATTGTAAAGAAGCAAACTTCAGAAATATTGCCGAATAAAACGTACACATGTTTATTTGTAATTTGTCTGATTATTTCGACCTTTATTAAATGCGATGTCAAAGTCGCAATATAACCATTACCGTCTCGTCGGCAGGGGTAAAATTTAATATGAGGCGAAATAACGCGGTACCCTTTTAAGTAGTTTGTTAGCAAATTTTGTACGTATTTTTCTTCATTGAAATATTGGCTTTATTGACTAGGAAAAACTACTGCAATGTCTATTATTATACATTTACTAAGCATAACCATCGTTTAAAAGCGTGCATAAGATTTGATATAAAATCGGACCAAGCAGTATCAAAGAATGTATCAAAGGGGTTACATAAGTGTAACTTGGTTTAAATTTAGTGTAATCATGAACTAATAGTATAGCTTTTTGTTTTAAAGTCAACAAAGAATATCAATTCAACTGATATTTAAATCTGAGAATAAGAATATATTCTCACTGGTTAATATAATCGCGAAAGTTGAGTGTTGTACAAATTATATGCATTTCATTTTCTTGGACAACCAATGAGTTGATGATTGAAAACTGTTATACTTGCTTTTGTTATTAATTCAATTTGCCAAAAAAAATGAAACACATTGAGATTGATAAATAGTTCACCTAGTGTATCTATAGAACACATTAATAAGGGATACAGTGCAAATACTACAAAATATTATTAGTTATTCTACTCTGAATACAAAACATTGAAACTATAATATAAGAATGTGGAGTACTTAGTATGATTACAAACAAGTAATCAATGAAGAATTATCTGCCAAATAAACATTTTTACCAAAAGCAGAAGGGGCTTGATGTTGATATCAAACTTTACTGAGAACTTATTAATCCTCATCTTCTCACACATTTCATGAAGTCTGCATTATCCTGATTCATAAAAATGATTAACATGTTTATGCTGTGTTCAGGGAAATATCCCCCGTTTCCCTCATTGTCAGCGGGTAAATTTAAAGGGGCATGGTCACGAATTTGGTCAAATTTATTTTTCTGTTTTCATTATCTAAAATACTTAAGGAATGCATTTCTAATGATCAAATGAAATTTTAGATTCAGTCGTAGAGTTATAAGCAAGATACAGGGCTCACAATTCTTTGTAATGTAAACAAGGCTCGTGCCCTATTTTTTTTTTTTTACATATGTTCAATATACAAGTAAAAACTCTTTTTTTAACGAGGCCGAGTACAGATGGAGTACGCACGCTTTCACACAGCGTTTCATTTGTATCGTTACTTCATCTTTTTGCTTGGTTGACGATATGGCGTTATAGTTTCAACTGCAGATATTCAGCGAAATTTCTTGAAAATAGCTCGTTTGATGCGTAAAATTGATATTATATTGTGGAAAAAACATAAATGTCTCGAAGTATAAGCTATATTTGAGCTCGGGTCGAAAACGTGAAGAGGGTTCAGCAAGTCTAGCCTCTGTCAATTTTTCTTAACCAGCCTAAATACATATATAGCTTAATAAATTCATATATTTTAATACAGTAATCATTTATTTTATATTAATTACCCTTAATATATTATGTTATATATTTATTTATTACCTAAATATGTCTGAATGTTTTGATAATACTATAAAGATCACAATTTCCGCCTTTGCCAAATAAAAAATAGCCATTATCTGAAAAATCTAGGAAATTGGGCATACAAAAAAAAATAAACTTTGATAAGACCCCAGGAACAAACTAGGAAGTAGAAGGTTTTTTTATTTGACCATTTGATGCCTTTTAGCAATAACTCTAATATGTAGTACAGAAAAATAAATCCCTATGGAAGTTTTAAAAAATATGCAAAATTGATACATTTCAAGCAAAATCTCATAGAGTCCTATGTTAAAAAAATTGACAAACTTTGAGGTGACCCCTTAAACAAACGGTGTGGTAAATTTCTTTTATTTTTATCTTAAAATAATAATTTTATCAGTAGATATTCATGTAAAAAAATTCATTCAAAAATCTAAAGCAGAACAAATTAGAACCGGCCTCTTTAAGCTGATTTGTCTATTTTCTTATTCATTTTAAGCATAAATTAACAGTTACTAACGTTTTTAAATCTTTAACTGGAATTATCACTTCAGCATTCAAAATGTAAACAAAAGCTTTGGTTAAAAAGTAAAGCATTGTGAGCTCTGTAACTCGCTTATAACTCAGAATGACACTCAACTTTTAGTTGCTTATTTAAAAAGCCTTACGAAAGCATTGAAAACATTGAAATTGGAAAAAAAAATTTTTTACCAAATTCCTGACCAAGCCCCTTTAAGACTGGACGAAATCAAATATTTCAACAATTTTGTTTGTTAGAAAGAGGATTTAATTATAAACTGTGTCTTGGTGAATTCAACAGTGAGGTTGAATTTAAAACGTGTACATGTACGTGTGCGTGTGTTATAACTACACGTAAACTTTTTTGTAATAATAGGTTGAGATTTCATAACTTGTAGGATATAAACGTGTATGGAAATCTACGTAGTTTTGTGACATGACTTTTTTAAATTACTTCCGAATAAATTGTGCATTTCTTATCAATTTTCATGCAAATGAAGTTTAAAAATCTGTATAAAATATCGTAAGAATATATTCATCCATCAATTACATTATTTTTGTTGCAAAAGCTACAAGTTTGTACCTACGTGTAGACAACACTCCACAAAAGTAGAGAGCGTGTGGAAACTTAGTCGTCACAAAAACTGATGACGTAATATGTAAAGAACTCAAGTGATTTCCATAGTACACGCACACGTACCCGTACCCGTTTGAAATCTCATCCTCTCACAGGACAAAACCGTCTAAAATTCCATTACAATAAAGATATTGTTCGAATGGAAATACGCATTGGCGAAATGCTTAGTTGTCAAGTTGCCTGCAGTAGTCAAAATAAGCGTCTCCAATTTCAATTTCAGGAAATATTTTCTGTCTGAGAAGAAGTCACTTAGGACGAATAAACAATTTTTTCTTGCTTTTCTGCTATTTACATCGTCTGTATTCATTAATTACATCATCTTCTTTAAAATCAATTTCTACCGTTGATTGTCATAATTGGGTAAGATATTTCTTCAAATATATTAAACAGTAATGGTTTTTCTTAATGCAAAAAAATGTTTTCAGATAAAATGATTTCTTCGATTCGAAACCAAAGTCGATCATTTTTCCCATTGGCTTGAAAAAATATGATTTTATTCTTATCTATTTATTATGCATAAACCTTTCTTCAGATAGGCAACACTGACATCTACATTTAAAGAAATCAAATCTTTTGCCAAATCAAGCATAGTATCACTAATTATAACTGGATTTTAACTTAAGCATAACATCACTTATTATAACTGGTTTTTAATCAAGCATAATATCACTAATTATAACTGGGGTCTTAACATTTACCTGGGTTGTCCTTGAAATACTAACATGTTACTCTAACTCTGATGTCAGTTGAATAGTTTGTATTTGGAAACTCTGCTTGAGAATGATGTTTAATTGGAGTTTTTAAAAATCAACTGATGATAATGAAAAACCCATCTATTGTATGTTATAGCTCTTTGATTGTAGCGTTATGTTTCATTTTCAACAGTAGGTAAATAACCTCATTTTTTGAGTCGATGGACATTATAATATAATAACTTTCAAGCCAAATGAGTCTCTTTCACGTCACAAATCTACCCATAAGTTGTCATGATTTTTTTATTTATCATGTTTTTACTACTATGAGGCTTACAAAAATTTACAACAAGTAACACGCTGTCCATCTTCAGCTCTGATGTTAAATAAAGTAAAGTAACCATCATTCAGACATATTCAGTTGTCTTACTTATTTTAAACTCATTAAAGCATGTTTGTTATATCTAATAAATATGATAACACTTGATAGAAAAAAGTTCGAGTGAACGAACAGCTTACTACTTAAAAGTGGCTCTTGAAAATTATCAAGTACGTGTTAAGAAATAAAAATAGCAGGTATCATTGTCATTCTAAATCAGCTAATTTCCGGTAATAATTGTAGGGTTTGTGATCTCGATGGATATATGCATAGCTTGTAAACATGACACTCATTAGGGCAGATAAAATCCGATCATTGATCGGTTAGTACAATTGAAATTTTCAAATCAATTCTTTTTCTATCGGAATTTATAAATGTAAAAACTAGTGTGTGTGATATCCAGTTTTGTTTTTGTTTTTTGTTTTTTGTTTTTGTTTTTTTTTTTTGGGTTCGTTTTTTACTTTCCGTACTTGAGTTTTATCACTACAAAATATTTTGAGGGATGAAGCTTCGTATTAAAAAACATAATGATTTTTAATCCCATTTTTTACTATTACAGTATCAAATAATTCCAATACAGACCAAAATATCTAAAAAGTTAAAAACGTTGACCTATTCACAGAACAAAAAACGTTTCTTTTCATAGATAGAAATATTCAAAATAAATTAAAATAATTTGTGCTAGGTAACCCAAAAACTCTCAAAAGTCATAAGCGTGTTAACAAAAGAGAACCGTTGGGTTTTGCCCCCCCCCCCCTCATGTTTTTGCATGATTAAATAATAAAACAGATTGTTTAAAGGTGACGTACAAAGACTGTTTCCATAAAAATATCGCTCGAATGATCGGGAAAACTACTACATTGCGTATATATACATATATACATATGTACTATCTTTGTTAGAGTTTGTCAAATGAAAACCGGATGGAAACATACTTTTAAATACTGACACGAGTAACATGAATCAGAAGGATAGTGCTACGGGGAATTACATAAAAAAAACAAGAAAAAAAAGATCATGGTATTACTAAGGTTAAGTTACGTTAAAAAAGGAATCTGTAGAATTCTAAGAATTGAGAGAAAATCTTGATTTGAAATTTATCCTTCTTGTCTAAAACATGAAACAAATAACGACCACTAAGTAGAAAATTAATCAGATCAATTTTATTATTGAATTTAAGAAGAATAGACATTTGTGATGCATCATATAGTTTCTTAATATGCTTAACAGTTATTGGTCAGGTTTTAAATGTATGTTAAGTCATTCTTTTAATGTATGCCAAAGTTCTGTTGTAATAAACTGTTTTACCAATTTAGCTATTTCAATAGATGTATTCATTAAAATGCAAAAAATATAAAGATTGTTTTGACGCACAGGATTTGCATTAAGCATATTTTTAAATGGGAAGAAAAACATATCGTCTAAAAATGAAAAAGAACAATGCCACTTGGTATCAGACATACCGACTAATTTTAATTTAAAGTGAAGCATTGCTCTACTTTTATCAAATCCATGTTTTATTTGTACGTGCCCCTTTATTCCTTAATTTGATATATATTTAATGCATTAAACCTTAACCATTCAAAATACCTTTCTTTAACAAATTGATACTGTAAGTATTTTAACGATTGTTAATGTACATCAGAATGTTAAATAAAAGAAATTGCTAAAAAAATTTATATGGGGAATTGAGTCTGATATAATTATCATTATTTCGTGCAGTCTGTTATTTTCCTTAGGTTGTTTAGGGTTTCGACAGATCAATAAACTAGTAAGAAGAGGACTGTGTAAATTCAAGTCATCTATCTATCTATCTATCTATCTATCTATCTATCTATCTATCTATCTATTTACTAATGCTGTGAATTACAATAGGTTTGCCTATATTCGAAGAAGAGGAGAAAGTGCTCAGTGAATGTAATTATTTTTATACGGTGTCGTACAAAGCTCATTTCGAAATGTTAAGTTTTGCAGATATTTACAAAAGCAATAACGATATCTTTAAAGCAAAGGAAACTATTAAGTGGATAATATCCAATCATTATTCAGTACTACACACTTTACTGTATTTTATATTTCAAGTGAAAAGTATCATTGTAAATCCCCAAGCCTTTCACATACGGAAATATATACAACAAGTTTTATTTTAAAGATTAATTAACACGTCTGAAGTATTCTGTTTTTGATGGCTATTCTGTTTTTTACAGGATAATATTAAAGGTTTTTAAATTGTCAAATCACATCAAGAGAATGTTTAAGATCAATTCCATGTAAGAATCAATGATTTATGAAAGGGCCTTGCAACGCATAGTAACCAATTTCCTTTATATTACATACATATACACAGCTGAAAAAAAACCAACAAAAATACACTAATGGTTGGGTGCTTGGGGTAACCGTTGCCATGGTAACCGAGGCTAAAGATGGAAAAATAGCAAAACTTACTTACTTTAAAGCCATATCAGAAGGTTTTGTCCATTAATGTAAACTATCAAAGACATTAAACAATCTTTGTTTTATTGTCGATTCTATTTCATAGAAGAAAACTGATGGAAAAACCAATACTTTTGAAATGTTACTATGGAAACCGTTTCAAATTTTTGAAATTGGTCTTTTGTATATTTTTATAAGCTAAAATGGTAAATTATTATTATTTTTTATATCATTAATAATGTCCATGCAATAAACCTTTTATTTATGAAAATTGATACCCGTTGCTATGGCAACAAGGCTAAGAAACAGAAAAAACTGAAAAATTGAAGATGAATATGATATGCTGTAATTCCTTATTTTAGGAAAAAAATTATTTGTTTTTGTCGGAACTCGCAGAAATATGCATAAGTTTTTACTGTTTACCACAAAAAAGTTTGTAATACAACACAGAGGTGTTGTTGCTAAGGAAATTTAAGTTGCGTAGAAAATCGCACAGAAATCTTACTTTTTGAAAAGTGCATAGCAACGGCAATATTTTTTAGCAAATGCCAGATTTTTTTCAAGTTGCTTTCAAGTTTGGTACATACTTGATATTTTCTCACCCATTGCTATAAGTTATCTATATTTTCTCTATGAATAATAATCATTCAAATATACCTCAAAATATTAGAATATGCCTTATTTTTAGCCTGTTACCATAGCAACCGTTCTCAATTTTTATTTATAAATTAATAATTGCACAACCATAATAGTGTATACCAAAAAGTCCAAGATTTGCATTTAATTCAAATTAAATATAAAAATCATATTTTAAAATTTCTCTTTAGTTACCATGGGAACATTTAAATATATGTGTTTCTCCATACATGTTTTTCTTTTTCTTGAAAAATGACATTTTTATTTAATAATATATTCTACCCTAGAGGCCCCAAGTTGTGCACATTACTTATGATATGTTCTCAAATAAGCATTAAATGTCATTTTCAAATCTTTACCCTCTATTACCATGGCAACGGGACCACTTAGCAACAAATAAATGGTAATGACCTTTTTTACTCATCAAAGTCTATCAAATTGTAAAGTATGAGGAAAATCCGTGACTAAGCGGGGCCACCGATTGTTACATAGAATTGATCTTAATATTTATCATTTAAACATTTAAACATTTAAACGATTGAAAAACAATTGTCTTTAATGTTCGTTTTTAACCCGTTTTCACGGTATTTGAAATATTTTTGAGTTTTTAAACCATTTACGGTCTTATAATAAAGGTTTTAGTATGTATTTACTTTTATTTAGACCATTAAAATTGTCATTAAATCATTATCAAATGATATTTAAATGATGATATATATATATATATATATATATATATATATATATATATATATATATATATATATATATATATATATATATATATATAAAGAATGATGTTTTTCACGGTCTTAAAAATGTATGTTACGTATAAAAAATGTAAAAAAAAAAAAAAAAAAAAAATGATAATAACATAAGATATAGCGGTGTGAGGGTATCTGTATTTTCAGTTCGAGATTAGATAATGCTCATATATGTTTTCTGTGCAGCATTATAAATTCTTTAATGGTCTCTGCAATTATATCATACGAAGTGGTTGCTTAACCCATGCAATTGAAATAATCACAATATATTGATCACAATGATAATAAAATAAGATCACCGAATCGAACGAAGTAAATAGTGTTCAGATAACAGAAGCTGTGATTGACTGATGAAAGAACAAATTAATTCAACGAATCTTGGATATATATAACTGGATTGCTTTTAAGAAATTATATTAAGATACTATATTTTTTAAACATTATATGATAGTCCTTCTCAATGATATAATCAAGAATTAGACATCATTGTCTTGCAAGACAGAACACTAGACAGACTAGGTAATTCATGGCTCCATGGACAACTCTCTAGCTAAATATCAGTGGGGTTGGTTTCTTTTAATATTAAAATTCAGTTTAAGAACAGATTTTTCAGGTAAATATTGAATACAAAACACGTTATAAGAAGTATTTACAAGTAAGTTGTTTTAATCGTTCAGAATGAAAATAAAATAATAGTTTATGTTTTGTAAATTGTACAGCTTTGGTGGTTTCAAAAAGTTTTACAAGTATAAAGGAAGGTAGCTTAGATATATCTTTAATCAACTTTCTTGTTATTGCAACATTTGGAAACAATAGCATCATCCCTTGTATGCAGACCTTCCTGAAAGCTGATAATTTATAAAAATGCTCAGAGTGTGATGGCAGACAATAACAATTGCGCATGCATTCACACAACAAACACATGCAAGTTACAAGTAAAAAAGTTATTTTAGGAGAAATACTGTATCCCATAAAATTCTTTTACACGGTGGACTACATGCCATATGGTTGATAAACTCCGATATATGGGGTATCAGTTTCATCGTTTCATCTTCACAGACGTTTTGTTGCAAGTTTTATCATGTTTTGGTGACTTGAAGGCAGTTACGAGTGATTAAAATATAAATAGAATTGTACCGTGTACTAGGAAAAAGAAGGTGCATTCGACGGGGAAAATATCGAAAATAACGATCGCAGCCGATATCACTTGTCGTCATCTATAAATCCACACTTTGTGTGAATGTGTCAATAATGATTAAACCCAGGCAGGCGGACCTGTGAAATGCATTTTCAAATCCGCCTGTCTGGATTGAATCATTATACATACATTATACAAGACGTCAATGGCCTTGTTTTCGATATAAGTTACTTATTCAGAATAGAAATCAAACCAGTTATTTGAATCAGGCACATTTCAAATAATTAAATATTCAAGCATTATTTATTTTTAAAGTGAGCATTATAAAAAAAAATAGGTGTGAAATTGTTGCGTTTCTATGTTTAGCTACTGACGTCTTTTATTGTTTTTTCTTTTTATTTAAAGCTATAATTATCAGATTATACAGTATATTTATTAAGTTCGCTTGGTAACGTGTTTTGTAAATATTTCTGATACTTAACTATTTCATTATCTGATATTCGCATGAAATACAATTTGTATATAAAATTTGTGTGGGTACTTTATGTTTATTTAGATATACATAGGTAAGGTAAACCCCCTGTTTCTGAGAACTCGAAAAAAAATTCACTTAGGTTGTACTTGTATAAATGAAAATGGAGTATATCTATGAAAATTTGATATACTCATGAAAAAATTGTTATTGTACAAATGTTATTACAATACAACGATTTAAGCTCAAATAAATGGATAAAAAGTAAGAAAATGATCGCTATAAAAGTTTCTTGAACAAAACATTTTATATCAATAACATTGTCAATACTTAAAGGAAGTGAACATGAAAAAAATAATTGTTGCTTAATAAATTATAAAAGCCTTTTGAAACTGAAAAATGAGGTCTGTTACCTATTTGTTTATTTCTATCAAGAGATTTTATCAATTTAACACTCTTAGTGAAAGGTTTATGGAGGTAATCCATTATTCCCCAGCATGCATCTGTTCTCTGACGTAGATAAGCCACATTGCTGCTGGTGACTGGGTCAATGTTGGAACTAGGCCAGTGTTTATGTACAGAGTTGATAAAAGTTGAGGAGAAAAATTATGCCTTGATGTGAAGAAAAATTTTGTGTACTGTCATGAGAAGACGAGGATTTAGTACATTTCTATAAATGAACCTCAGATAACTATTTATGATTTGTACAAAAAATGAATATAGATAAATTAATTTGTGAAATGTAAGACCATCACATTCAAGATGTTTGTACGGAGATGCATGTGGCAGTCAGTGTTACATAAATAAAATGCTGTTTTTAGATTTCAATTTAAATTAATATAAAATTGTAATTCCATTTTCCATGTGGGGTTTCTTACCATTACTTTTTATTTAAATGCCCTGGAAATTTTTCTGATTTGTTTTCTTTTTATTCATAAGATCTTGATGATATGTACGCCGGTTCTGTTTATGCTGTCAGAAGAATAACAGGACTAAGACACTTTTTAAAAGTCAGGATGCTGTGCAATGCACCTTGTGTGCTCATTTATGTAGCACACATAATGTTCAAACTCATAAACAAGAAATTCCCGAGTGCAAGAGAAAATAGGTCACAATAACACTGATCCACAGACATTCCATTCTAGTTACATGTCACATTAACTGTTGGTGGGAATGCATCATTCTGAGATCCAAAATCTTCCTCCATAAACACTGTTTAAAATGACAACTCTTTACATTCCTTTCAAGTTTCCATTCACATTTTGATGATGGCATGTTATCCCTGTTACTACACGTGTGTAAAAATGCAATGTGTCTCACTGACGGCAGCATCAGTGCTGCCCTCTCTTAGATGCTTAGAGATAACCCAGCAGGGAGGTAATGATTTTAACAATATGGCAACGCTCATGGTTTGCAAGAATTAGTTATTCTAAGTGGTATATCTTTTTACTGAGGAAAGCTCTGTCTAAACGGTTTTCAGATATCATTATACACATCAAACAGACAAATTTGAGCCCTTGATAATTTTTTCATGTTCACTTCCTTTAATAAGATACATGTATAATGCGCTTTGAACTACTGGAACCAAATATCAAAGTCTTTGACAAATCACAAAACCTTTTTTTCACTTATTCTAAATTCAAGCATATATGAAATCGATCATTATTGAAATTTTCTTTCACTTTTTGGATTAACATTTAGAATACTAAGCTCACAGCATCATACCAAATTTTTGTAACCTTTCAAATTAATTATTAAACTTCCATTGAAAAGATCATGTATGAATTGGGTGTTTTAAATATTCTGGAATACGTGGTATACAATCTGGGAAATTTCTGGTAATTTGAGAAAATTGAGTAGGATGGGTCTAAACAGCTTACAATGTAAGTTGTCGCCTAAAATTAAACGAGTTACTGTGATCCCTAATTAAAAAAAAATATCAAGAATTTCTCTATTTCGTATATCGTTTGTTTTTTAATTGAAAAGAAATCTACTGCTCTTTATAAACATTAATTCAGTAATATACTTGTAATAAACTATGAGAAACGAAATGAATGGAGAGTGCTTGTTTCCTATTAATAAGTTTATAAAGTGTAACATCCATGTGAAAAGTATGTGGAATCAGAACCGATCACACATACCTAAAAATAGTTGTTGCGTGAATTAGGAAGTTGGCTTATTCAACAAGGATTGTATTAAAATAAAAATCACAACTTTTTGCCACGAAAAAGCACGTAAAACACCAACTCCTCATCATTTTTATATAATGAAAAATTAAAAATTCAATGGGTGGAAAATATTGAATTAATTTACTCGGAGTACGAAGTTTGACCAGTTATCTGAAGTATTCAAAGTATGGTGACCGCTTAAAAAATGTGAAGAATGATTTTAAAAATCTAATCTTTATTAAGTTTTTGAAACATATATACAATGTAATAACCTACGTTTAAAATCCTGCAAATGTCAAAAACCAAATATAAAGGGATTTCAACATTGTTTTATGAGCAAGTCATTAGTATACAGTTTAAATTGTCTTTCGTAATGAAACATCAGCTGAAGTCAACTCTTTGGTTATTGCTAATCTTATTTGAAAAACTATTTACAAAACCCCGGGTTTGTGTGTTTTATAATTCAAAGAGAATATATTTGGATTGGAAAGTTTAACAATGATCTAAAAAGATCTAAACCACTATCTGCCTTTTTGACTTACAAATTTTTGTGTATAACAGTAAATTCGAGGTTTCCAGAATTTCAAAAATCAAATTTAAACAAAAGGTAAAAATCTGAATGAAAAAAGTGCTAGTAAAAATATGATCTTTTAGTTTCATAGAGCTAATCCATACTACAAAAATATGGTGATAAAGCAAAATAAATAAACACAGTCACTTAGTTTTCTTATATAAATTAGAAAAAAATGTTTCAAAAATAGTCTATATAATCTTTTTCAATTTACCTAAACAGGTTGTACGCTTAAGAATAACTCAAGATTAAATATGAATGTAAAATACGTTTGAATAACTTTAGAAATTATTAATCAAAGTGCAATCAAATTGATAAACGTCACACTTTCAGCCTGTGAGTCGTATTTGTTCAAACCGATAAAATAAAATGTCAGTTAAAAACTAGAGTTGAAAAACGTTTTGGTTATTTTTCACCGGTTAAATTGGCTTTATTTATATATGCATTATATTTGACGTATAATATCAGTTGGCTATTTAAGGTCTGATCTTTTTTTAATGATAAAATCATTACAATTTAAATTATGAATATAATGATACATTGCAGCTTTACTTCACTCCGGCTTCAGAATTTACAATGGCAATCTGAAACATATTGGTTGTTATAAGTATGGTTTAAATATTTTATTTCAATGAATTTATTTTCATTTTTATATAGTCATAACTGACTCTTAGGTTTTTTAAAATTCCGTTTTGTTGGTTTCATTTCGTTTCTCGGTTCAAGTTTGATTTGCACTTTAGAGATACCCAAGTAATTTAGATTAAGGTAGCTATCTATGCGTCACCAAACGTCTGACGTAGTTCACGCGTTATTACGTCTTGTCCGTGCCCGATATAATTGAAACCTAAATGATGTACATGTATTAAACATAGAAAAGAAGCTGACCTAAAATCATGACAACAGCAATCAATTATTAATCAGCGAAATGGAAACATGACTGAATTGTGCCGATTGCGTACTCTTTTTGAAGGTATAGAACGCTTACTTTTTTCCTGTTTAAACAGCATTGCCATGTAAGGTTGAAATAATCCGAATCTTTGAACATTAATACTTGAAGGTCCATAAACATCCAAACTAAAATCCTGACCAAGGTTGTTGTTTCCAGTACAATAAGGGAGATAAACACACAAAGTAGACTAATTTGACCTACCTGTTAAAGCTATATCATTTTTATTCTATACGCTTAGCAATGAATATAAAAATATTTTCCCCCATAATTGTTTTTTAGAATTAAAATTATATGTTGAAGAAAAGTTACATCATTTTTTGGACAGTCTTTAAAACCAGTAAAAATAGTTGAATAGAGGTTTTGTCTTGATGGCATATCAGGTAATTAGCTTCTTCCGTGTATGTGACTGCAATTTCTAAATACGGATCTCGATCCATAATACATAACGATATCCGAAAAATCATCTTATGCAATTTATATAAAACAGATTGATCGAGGGTTTGTTCAAATCACGTTTTCCATTTTTAACTAATTGCTAAACATACTTTTTAGAGAAATGAAAAAATAAAATAGGCAAAATAATTTTTTATGGAACTTTTTTCAAAATATATATTTTAATGAATTTTACCAAACATACGCTCATTGTGATCCTTAAAAGGACATTCCTTTGGTTAATTTTATTTTCTATTGATTAAGGACCTTATGAAGTGAAGTTTATTAATATTTTAGAGAATTCTGTTGGTAAATAAAATTATAACAGTTTAAATACTCTTCATTTGTTTCATTTTATCTCATTTGTAAGCCAATTTATCTATTTTTTAATAAATAGGCAAGTGTAACACGAAATTATTGTTTTGAAAAATGAAAACGTTCATTTTACCTAAAATATTAATGAAAAAATGATTTTTGAAAGTCACATTTCAGCCTTCGGCTAATATTCTTAATGTAAGAAAAAGGTACCATTTCCCGCAATTACGGCCCTAGCTTTTGGGTAGCAAGAGACAGTTTCGGATAAAGTACCCGGTCAATATTTTTGTAAAACTGAGAGTTACTGTACTTGAAGGCTTATGAGTGTTGCTTAAATTCATGAAATGATTTTTAATGATTATCATTAGTTTGAGGGGTGTCTCTTGTTGAAATTGATATGCAATATGTAGGCCCTATATGTTAGGTACATGAGAATCAGAAGAAAAAATGCGAAACCTGCGGCTATGACTGATTGTGTTGACTTTACACAGTGAAATTGCAAGTTACAGACGGGAGGCAAAATAACACGAAAAGTAGGTGGATGGGAAATTGTAAACTATACACCGGTAAGTATCTGACATGTGATGGTGCAACATGCACGTGGCACGGAAGGTCAACCCTCTACAAGGAATTAGCTGGGGGAGGTCTAAAAAGCTGAAAAATCATGAAAAATTAGCAAAATATGAGAGGGACAAAATCTCATAAAAACCAGTATGTAGAGAACTTTACAGGTTTTGACTAGTAATTTTCTTCAGAAATTGGTGATTGTCCTTATAAAGTGTGAATTAAAGGTATTTGTGCTGAATGGAAACTGAGGAATTCTAGTTACAGGGTTCCAAAGACATGGATCCCTTGGCCACAATGAATTGTATAAAAAAAACTGCCCCGTGCCACCTTAAGTACCGATGGACCAGCCAGCTGGGTAAATTTTATTAAGGATATATCCCAAATAACATTTCTAAAAAAAATTATGAATGTATTTTATTTATGCAGTGGGGTATGGCCCATTACCTTAAAGGGTAAAACACATTAAAAAAAAGTTTCTGGCAAGAACTCTAACAGCAAAAATCATTTCTGCATATGTAAAATAAATCATTGTGCTTATCAAGTACTTAACTTTAATTAATATACTGAGTGTTCCGATTTTGAAACTTTCAATCCATTTTGCTTTTTATTTCTGCTTCTTTCGTATTTAAACATTTAGAAATTGGATCATAAATGAAGCCAAAATGAGAGAACGTTTGTCAACTAATTTAGGGATGTTAAAACAAAATACAACACATGCATATATAAAGTTACTTTTTATTACAATTAAAAAATCTTGTTTAGAAAAAAAAAGAAATAGTTATGATATATATTTGTGACATATTTTAGTCTAACTTCAATTTTTTACTTTTAACTTCCTGGTGAATTTCATTCATAGAACATTGAAACTAACAAAGACGGAAGTGTAACACCAAATACTCCACTAATTTATCCAATGAGAGAGGTTTACGAATAACAAGCATTCATGTGTAGTTTTATGAATGAAATTTCTTTTATTGTATCCAATGTCATTACGCAGTCACTCAACTTCTCAGCTATGTTACAAGTATTTGTAACGTAGATGCTCATTCACTACTCTTTCTGTTAGACTAGATCATGGGGAATTATTTTCATGTGAATAATTGCAAATTCTCATTTTCAAAAAAATCCAAACTTTCCACAGATTTTGAAGATATTTGTTATTCAAATAGTTTGCAAATTGTTGGGCTTCGTAAGATATATATTTCACCATGTGTCAGCAAGAGAAAGCATTTGTATTCCTGGTAGTAAACGTAGAATATCTTTTTATCAAGCAGTAGGTGTTTCCGTCAATTTTATATTCTTATCATCAATAATAAACACAATTCTAAAGATGTGTATTTTTTTCTATTTGGTCCTGTCAACGTCGATTTTGCACAATGACTGTTGAAATTGTTTAGACTGCAAATCCAGAATTGTTGCTGGGTAATGAACAACCACAAAGTGCATTCGGCAAAGTACATTAATAATTGAGCAAATTGAAAAAGAACCAGTGAAGTGGTGTTCTAAATATGTGATAGGAAAATCCCGCTACATTCATAAAGAGTCGATGCATAAAATATTCTGATACATAACATGAAGCCTAATTCTGATGAAACAAAAACTGATATGGACTTTATAAACTCGCATTTAATATGCAAATCTTCTTCATGTGAGTGTAAGAAAATACAAAACTTTATCATATATACTCTTAGAATCATATAATATGAAAATAAATTTTAAAATTTATAAAAACAATTTTTAAATTCATATTATTTACAAATAATACATTTGTAAATTGTTCCGATTTTTTTTTACAGTTTCAGTTAACAAAAGTCAGATTCTGAAGAGTTGTGTACATGAAAGTAATGGTGGCGCATTTCTAGAAGTACATTATGTAGTGGAGAGAAATACAAAGTTGACAAGAAGACGTCATCAATACCCTGAAACGTTAGACAAGTGTTTGGAAATTCATAAGAAAATTCAAAATACTTTAGCAGGTTAGGAAATGAATTGCCATTAAAAAAAAGAAGGAATTATTTGTTAATAGTGTTTTCAAGAATAATTGTTTTTTAAACAAATGAAGGTATTTGTATGTAATATTTATTCAACCATTATTTTTATTCTGTTTACAGACAAAAGACCAAAACGTTTGTTGGTATTGATAAATCCAAGAAGCGGAAGTAGGAAGGCCGAACAAATTTATGCTAAACGAGTCCTGCCAGTGTTTGAACTCTGTGAAATTCAAACAAATGTGATTGGTATGTAGTTCATGAGGAAGATTTTGTTTATCTTCGATCTTTATTATAGATGGTAAAGTAACTAAACGTATCGGGTATTTAGACTACACTTTATTCTCCTTACATTTTTAGTTACCCACAGAGCAAACGAAGTTAAAGACTTGTTGATGAATATCGATTTGGAGGAATTCGATGGGTATGAATTAAAAACTGATTAAAACGAACAAATTTAAATGAATAATAAATTTCCAGTTTTATGAAATCCCTCACACTTTTATTGAACATGATATTGGAAACTAAAAATATTTTACCGGCATGTGACAGTGATTAAGCGACAAAAACTCTCTTTGTTTTAGAGTGGTTGCTGTGGGCGGAGACGGGATTTACAATGAAGTGGTATCTGGACTGACAGTAAGAGAGCTACGAGATCATGGCCAGGACCCGGATAATCCAGAATGTAAGCTCACACAGCTGAAGCTTCCAATAGGAATAATCCCAGCAGGTGGGGATATATTTATTCAAGATATACTTAGTGTTATTTGAGAGTCAAGCAATAAAATCAAACGTCCCTGGTAACATTACCTTATTTGTTAACACTGCCAATTATATCCAAGCACAGTCATATGAGGAAATATTAACAGAAATACTCGTATAACTAGACAGGAAATTAACCCGTTGAGTAAATATACTGACCTTTGTATCTAGGTCAATTGTTTCACAGTCATTCATGTCATTCACCCCAAGACTTTTGGAGCTAAAATTGAGCTTAAAAGGTTCTGTAACAATATGTATTATGACTTTATGATAAATAAGCTACCTGTGCATCAAAAAAACTTCATATGCTTATTAATAGTGTAAGATGATCTTTGTGACTCAGAAAATACTCTAAAAGGGTATGTTTTATAACATAAGTACGTCGATGAACAATGTATAGCTTCGAAACTGATGAACAAATTTGTGATAAGAAGTGAAAATCTATTGTAAGTCCTATAACACATCTCTCCTTTTTAATCAAACTACTTTTGACAACATTGGATCAGAATCGTAATAAGCCTTGAGCCTTATCCAGTAAAGCTGTCAGCTAATACGTGATTGACAGTTTTGTGTATGAACACCATCTTTGCTTTAAGATTGTTTGTTTTTTTACTTTCCATAAAATAGGAATCCTTTCATTACAACACATCATAGGGAAGTATTATATTCAAACATCATTTCAATAGGCCAAATCATTGAAATGTTATATGGTAGCGATAGTTAGAAAAGGATATCCACTCAAAGATATGCTGAGTGAGACATCAGAGATCATTAAGAGTAAACTAGATTAAAACTTTTCAAGGAAATAATACTCAATGCAATAACGCTTACGCACATCATGATAAACAAAACATGCCAATACGAGTGTTCCCTCCATATATGACTGAGTTGTTTTTAAAACATTCTTTGTATTTTGTTAAGGGTCCGGAAACTATACAGCATGGTATCTAAATGGCACCAAGTGTCCAGTGACGGCTGCGATAAGGATCGTGATGGGACATTGTGTTTCGACCAATATTGTCAGCCTACATCAAGGAAATAAATGCAGTGGATATTCGGGTCTCATTCTCGGGTTTGGGTTGTTTGGAGATGTGATGAGAGACTGTGAAAAGTACCGATGGATGGGGACCAGTAGATTTAAAGGTAAACCATTTAGGCTAATAGTGATTAAATTACCTTTTACCTTTTTGGGGTGTATTTCTCATTAAAGAAAGCTTACGAGTGAGACCTCTCTGTTTGTAGTTATACCTGTGGGCTCAGTGCTGAACAGAAGACCTGTCAACGTTTCGATTTCTTATATTCCAACCGAAAATAAAAGGATACAATATCAGGAGGATTTTACGATTCAAAAACCAGATTTTCTTCGTCTAACATCTGTTCCAGTAACCAACAGAAAGAGTGCTCGAGATGGCTATAAGAAGAGAACATTTTCTTTCTCGGACACTCTTGACACACCATCAGGTAAACATTGTATTAGTGTGGCTCGTTGCACCAAGAATTGCTTTTTTAAATTAGCAGAACATCAAGTACCATATATGGCATCTTGCATAAGAAGTATGTAAATCAAATTGCCCAAAAAATTGGATAATTTTGAAGCAAAAAGATAACTTTCAAAATTTAGTAAATAAGATCAAAGGCTCTGGCGAAAACAAAAGTGATATATGTCTATTGCTCTAACCCCTGTGCTATGATGATATTCAACCAAATCGATTGATACAAATACTTTATTAAAACGTGTAATAAATCTTCTGATCTAGTCTTATAGATTTTAAAGTCTTGACATGGTAAGATACCTTAAATCATCTCTATCTTTTTTCTCATTTTGCTTCGCTCTATGCGAAAATTATCAAGATTTTATTTTACAATTCGCAGAATGGAAGACCGCAGAAGACAGAGTGGTATACGCTGTGGATACTTATCCAATCACAATGAAGCCTGATGGAACAAGAATGACCCCAAACTTTGGCGGCAACACTTTAGAACTACTTATAACAACAAAATGTAAACTTGCTGACCATTTTAGGCAACTGAAAGAAGTGGACGATGGAAAGTCATCATGTGTGAGTATTATTACCGAAAAAAAATATTTCTTTGTCCTTTAACTTTCAGTCTTTAGCTAAAACTATATTTTCCTTAATAATGAATGCCTGTTTACATGTCTTTTTTTAGTACGACTTCGAATTTGTGAAAAAGATTGAAGTTCAGCGATATCGAGTTCGAGTGTTGAGAAACAAAACGGAGGATTTCTACTTAAATTGTGACGGGGAAGTTATCCGTCTTGAACATCCAGAGTTCGATGTCAGGTAATCAAAAAAATATGTTTCATGCGTATTGAATACTCAAAAATCTTAATATACTTTCAAAAGAATTAAAATATTCGTGTTTTTAAGCTTTTGTTCTTTAGATTGAACGATAAAAAAATTGGATGTTTTTACTTGTTACAGATTGCATAAACAGGTTGTGCAGCTTTATGGAAAAGCAAAATAAATGACACTGGATGCATAAATCAAATCATCCTTCGAGTATATATATTTAAATTATTATTAAAAACATATACCTCTGCTTTATCAACGTATTCATGGACAATGATGTATTCTTTTTTATACTTTAATGAACAAAACATCAACCTGATGATATTTCATCATTTGAACCTCGAATAGAAATGTATACCTCTGTTATAAAATTTGTACATCTATATGTTTTATGTCTTATTTTTTTTTTAATTTATACATTATTTTTTGTGAATTTTGATGTACAAAATATGTTTTACCTCTGTTTGAAACAAAACTTCTGCTATTATCAACGTATTATTTTTACATTTAAAAAAGATATACCTCAAATACTATGAAGTATTTATGCAGATTGTATTTTACTTTTCTAGAATATTATACGTTTTATGTGATGAAAATATAATCCCTATGATATTTTAAAACATTGTCGGTTTACGAATTTGTGAAAAGTATATTATAATTGCTATCAATATTGTATTTATTTTTTGTCTTTATTTATTTTTTAAACTTATACTTTGTTGTGTGAAAATAAAAGGGGATTTTTTAAAACTTAATATTGGTGAAATTTCATTTAAGGTTTGAAAACATGATAAAGCTACATTTTAGGGGGGGGGGGGGGGCTATATTGATTTTGGTTTTAATTCTAACGCAAATGAAAGACAAATTACATAGTTATATCATAAAAAAAATCAAAACATAAAGTTTAGGCGTGAAAAAGTAAGAAGGCTACAAACAACATATTAACACATGACTTCGTATGAGAAAAAAAAGACTAAATAAAATAAAAAATGTATTTCTGTAAAACCGTTAAATAAACTGCAATTACTCCATTCAGTAACTTTATATAAAATATTTTTAAAATAATTCCATTTGTGAAATGTTGTTTTAGAATCATGATATCAGAGTTTCATTAATTTTCTTTTACTGTGAATTCTTGATTTGTGATTGAAAATTGACAAAGTTTGATCCTATTTGAGTCTTACTAATCGAATTAAGGTCAAGATCTATTATATGATTTCAAAGTGTCTTTTCGGTGCTAGAACCATTAGGACGTCATAATTGATTGAGAGAATCTTTTTCCCGTACTTTACGGCTTTAAAGAAATCATAAAGAACATTAAACAATTTTTTGACATTCTACGTTAAATCATGGGAAAAGTAACCCCGATACCTTTAATTAATTTGACATCATTTTAAAGAGAAGGCCAAGAGCTTGTTTAATTCTGTTTTTGGAGAGACTGTAGGCAATTTAGATATATTTCATTGGTCAAAAATGGAGAAATCTCTTAAATTTGTTCATTATTTCCTTCATATTTCATTGAAAATTACAGTTTAAAACATGATTTTCAATTGTGTTCTCATAAAATTTAGCCCCAAACAAACCTATTGTTAAGAAGCATTATTGAAAGAATTTATATCTTAAATTTTATAAACCTGTAGGCACCTTTCATTTACTAGATCTTGACCTTAAGCTGTGTGTGTAGCTATATGAATCTTGAATATGATATTTGTATATGGTCAAAGCGCGCTTTTTGATCACCATTAACAACATTTGTGTAACGGTAAAATAATCTTACAAATAGAATAAAGCTGTGTGTGGTGATATAGATATTGTATATGATATTTTTATATTTTTGGTTAAAGCGCGCTTTTTGATCACCATGAATGTATAACAGTGCTTGGGCTGCGTAATAAAAACAAAATTTTCTTTAATCAATCAATAAAAATCAGGAAGAAAATATTGATTCATGTTTCAATAAACGTATTAATAAACATGAACAAAAAGTTTCCGGGAACAAAGCATCTCACGTAAAGATAAATTTTGCATTTTTGAATATCACGAGCATTGTGACGTGTACAAGTCATAAACTTACTAAAATAGAGAATATTTTATTAAGGATGATGTTTACTCTCTGTTTGACTCGTGAAAGTTTGACATATCAAGTTCAATGTCATTGAATTATTATTTACATAACAATCGATATTTTCACTATAATTTGGAATTAAGCTCAAACATAAAAGCACTTGTAGCATAATAGAGGAAATTCGGACTTAATTTTCCATTTGTTTTTTTTTCAAGAACATTTTTGGCAGTATTTCATTTGTTAGTCAATATAATTATGCATTATTTTTGTTGGTTATATCTTACTTATTCATTAAGAAAATATTTGGGCATGTACTAGTATTGCAAAAATATTGAAATATACTTAAAAGCTATTATATACACCATATCCCCAAATTTTGATCATTAACTTCATATAAGTGTGATGCCAACAGCATAAGGTCAATATAAGTAGTTAATACTAAAAAAGATATCATTATCATCACTCAGTTGGTTTTTTTTTTGGGGGGGGGGGGAGGTTGTATTTTGTTTGTTGGGTTCTTTTTTTGGTTGTTTTTTGTTTTTTTGTTTGTTTGTTTTTTTTGTTTTGGTTTTATTTTTTTTTTGGTTTTTTGTTTTGTTAAATTGCATAAAAATGGGTATGTATTTGAAAACTAATAAAGGCAATTCGGACTGGAAATTTGTTTAATAAATTTAAAATATGATGTTAAATTTTTCAGAAATATTCAATTCCTCTTGTTTTAAAACGATATGAGTTTGTAGAAGAAATATTTATACCTTAATCAATTTTTAAGAAAAAAAACATGAATTAATGAAGAAAAAATGTTCAAGATGGGCAAGGAGAATTCTGCTTTAAACTATGCAGATGTTGAGTTATTTGCTATTCGTGAAATTGTCCTACGGAAAATAAACGTTGATATGAGTTTCCAACTTTGAAATTTAGAATAATAAAGAGAATATTTTGTATTCTGAGTTTTTTAAAAAGATTCTTGGTACATTTAATTGAGTAATTATTTTCAAATTCCTTCTAACAGTCTAGACGGACTCCCAAAACGGAGTCAACGGAAGTGAATTTCTGCAAGTATTTTGGACTCCGTTTTGGGAGTCTACGCATGCGCACTTGTACAAAAAATGGCGATTTTTCGATGAAAACATGGGGTCCACGAGAAATCATCTTGCAAAGTGCTGCGTGTGTTGGCAGACTTCTAACATGTTTTAAAAGACCCAGGATATAATTTACTATCGATCGTATTTGCACGAAATAGGTGTTTATTTGCACTTAAGAAAGTTATTTATCTCCGAAGTTGGATGTTTGGACGATGCTTAAAAAGTGATATTTTTGTGTTTTTCATGGAATTTTATCGTTACTAAAAGGTAAATTGCATTAAATTGTACTTTCTTCGTATTGTGTTATAATTTAAAGTCACCAAACACACAAATTGATAAGTGCATAAACGAAAAGGGTCCCGACTACTAACAAAAACTGGCTGCTCTAGCGATGATTAAAAACGTCTTATTTGTTTTTAAAAAATAGAATTGGTAGTTTAAAAACCTAGAAAATTAAACCAATTGTCATTTGAGATACAATAACTCTTTAAATTAAACAGATAATTATCATCAAAACAATTATAATCGCTCGCGGCGTTTCCGATGTTAGTTAACCATATTAAATGCATAAATATTCGAGATAATTAAGTAATTAAGCCTGAAAATGATGTAAATGAGACTATATATCAACCAACAACGATTAATAATCATATTCAAGCATTTAATTTATTTCTAAAAAGTTATAGTTATACGCGATCGAAGATATGGGTGAATTTTTCATTTTAAAAATTAATCTTACGTAATACAAGTAAACAGTTATGAAAATTTGATATAAATATGACAAATAAACTTTTAGAAATGTTTTTGAAAGTTTAAAATTAATTTTTGTCGTGTTTTTGGCCAATTTTAGAGATTTTTTAGAACTAAGGGGCATAACTCATACGTTGTTTACATTAGAAACGCCATTTTACCGCAATGCATGATGGAGCCAAAGACTCCGTTTTGGGAGTTAACTCCGTTTTGGGAGTCCCGTCTAGACTGTCTAAGGGATTTATCAATGGAGTTACAAAAGTGTGAAGTAAGACTAGAGCGCTGTTTTTAAGCCATTAAAATATCGATGCACTTGATACTTAACTGAGAATAAGAATATATCCTCATTGGTAAATATCATAGCAGAAGTGCTGTATCAATTAATTTTAATGCCGTGAAAGAAACAATTTTATGTATACATACACGTACATGTACACAAGATGCAATATACATACATTTCATCTTCGCTGCATTGACGACTAAAGTAGATTTAAAGTATTGGAAGGTAAGGATGCATTAATATCAGGACAGTTTAATTTAATGGTAATTTTTCCAACCTCTTAACTTAAATTTTACAATCGAAACTATATATATATATATATATATATATATATATATATATATATATATATATATATATATATATATATATATCTTACACTTGCTTTTGTTATTCATACATTTTGTTAATAATGAATGAAATTATACTATATTTATATACTTAATTTACTATAGTCTAGAATGTGTTTCTCAATTTTTTTAGTAGTTATGGTCATTTTTTTTAACTAGTTTTGATCACGTAATTGTTTTGTTGAATATCCGTTAGAATGGTTTCCAATGCTACTATCCAGTTGTTTCCTATGATCTTTGATCCACAGAACAAAGCTATTCCCAAATCGTCACGCAAATTGTATCTATAAAATGCATTAATAAGGGATCCAGTGCAAAACATAATTTATTTTTTATCTTGATAGATTAAATAATTGCCACGTAAAGTTATTCTACTCTAAATACAAAACATTTAACTATAATATAAGAGCGTGAGGTACTTAGTATGCTTGAAAACGTATAAACAGTCAAGAGTTTATCGCCAAATAAACATTATTATCAAAAGTTGGAGGTTCTTCGATGTTGCTATCAAACTTCACTGAGGCCATCTTTAGAACAACTTCTTCATCCTCATCTTCTTTCATATTTATGGAGTTCTGCATAATCCTGATAAAAATGATAAATATGTAAATAAAAATATTCTTCGCCATTTCATTTTCGGCCCTTTTCCCCTCGTTGTCAGCGGGCAAATTTAAGAATGTGCGAATTCAAAACTATTTTTAAACTACTGAATTGATAAGAAAGAGGATTTATTATTATATATACTGTGTCTGGGTGAATTCAATATACTTTACAGGTGTAGACGGCGAAAAAACTGAGCGAAAATAACTCTGTATACAGTATATATTTACACTTCCTATTTACTCCTATTAATTCCTATTTACTGTAATAATAAAAATTAGCAACGATTTTGCACATTAAAAATTACTATATCTGACACTGTTCATTTTTACTTTTGAATTGTGAAAGATGATATCAATTGAATTGAAAAATTACTTGATTTGTCGCTGTTTTTGCTTCATGATCATTACAACAAAGAGAACGATCACAAAGAACAGGCCAAGGCACGACATCACCACTATTAAAGTCAGCTGTATATTATCTGTTGGTAAAAATTGAATAGCAATTGATATTAATTCAGAAAAGATCCATTAAGACTTGAAGTTCGAATAGACTCTTGTTAAAATCACCATAAAACAAAACCATAAACTTGTTCTTAGAAATTTTGTTTGAACTAACAAACGCATCACAAATAACACATGTACTTATTAGGGGCGGGTAATCAAAGGTTTTTTATTACCTATTGAGTTATCCGAGACAGTTGGAAGTCTGTTACTTGGACATTTGACATTCCTAAATCCTCTAGTTGCCTTTGGCTCTGACATTTCCATAAAATCTTGCGTGTCACGCACGTGGTTTTCGGCGCAACGACTGATGGTCCCTCCATTTGTCAATGCACTTTTAATAATAAAACGACTGCTAGTATCGACAAAAACCTTGTGTTTTCATAGAGTTGTTAAAACTAAATTGGATACTTTTCCCTACCTCGATGACACATGGAATGGAGAGGCGTTATCTTTCATCAGATTCTGCATCAGTTGATCTGACGGTCGTCCATCATACGCGGTGAGAACAATAGCATCCATCACCCCTTTGCTATGAAGCGTTATTACGTCGGAGGTACTCTCAGAGCGATGGTAAACTGCTACCGCTATGCTTTTCTTTTTCTGTAACTCCTACATTAAAAAAAAGTTTAGTTTAATACCCCCTTAACTTACATATAAAGAGTTGGTATTTCTATTTCTTTCGTCATATAATTGATGAGAAATCTTAGAGAAATCAATATAACAATATTACTGGCTTATTAACTATGGGTTTTTTGTTACATAAACAGAAGAATACCTTTCGAATATTGACATGGATATCTTCATTGGCCAAAATAGCATAGGGCTTGCCTGTGTCTCCATGTATACTCATAGTGGAAAGTACCTCGCCAATTCCACTGAATACCACTACCTCATACGATTGAAGATCATGTGTGTAATCACCTACAAGGTCAAGGGTTTTGATGATTTATAATCTATTTCAATGTCCAAGTATATGATGGTCCCAACCAAATGATTGGTAACAAAGTCATTAAAAATATCAGAATATATAATACAAGTATTTGCAATACATGTAACTTACTGGACACTTTAAGTTCAATAAATTGTTCTTCTGGTGTGTTCTGGGATATTGCAATTTCGTTGATGAGAATCTTTGTTTTTCCCTTTGGTTTTGATTTTTTATGTGTTGTTGATAAGTGAGGAATCGTCATCGTTTGAATGCTTGTTGTGTGCGATTTCGGTTTCTGGCTTTTTGAATGAAAGATATGCGAAGACATTTGCAATCTAGATGTCGTGTGCGCGGGGTGTGGCACCGTATTTGATTGACTGCTAATACTGTCTGTTGTTTGTTTTGAATAAACTGGAGAAGAAACATTTTTCTCTAGAGAAGTCATAGTTGTCGAACGTATTACATTATTCTTCGAATGATGCTTTGATTTCGTGAACAACGTAGTAAAGAAACTGGTCGGGTCCTTTTTGTTTGCTTTTGTGGTCCGCAGTTTATGTTTATTAGATATGGTTGATTTCTTCGGAAGAGACTTTGAAGCAGATGGACTAGTTTTATTTCTAGGGGTAGGAAAAGACGCAGCAGTAGAATCATTCGTTAGTAAATGGCGAGTTGCTGTTGTAGTCCTAGCTGTAAAAGTTCTATCTGACAAAGAGGTTGTTGACTGCCGAAAAGAAACTTGTTTCGTCGCTCCACGAGCTGTATAATCGGAGTGTTCATCTGTTTTTGAATCGTTTTGTCCATGAGTTGAATAATCTGCTGTCGTTCCATTGTAATCCTTTGTTCTTTGTGTTGGACGGTTGGCTATGTTCTCCTTGCTTCTTTTCAATGTTGTGCCTTTAGATGACACATGCTCTTTGCTGAATAATGCACTTTGAGGTTTATGTGTCCGAATTGAGTGTGTTGTTCTTGAAAACTGTTCTGAAGTAACTGAATGACTGTCAATTTTTGTCGAAAATTTCAATGAAGCTTGAGTGGTAGTACTGGTATTTACGTCTGACATTCCTTGTTTATTTTCATACGAAGTTTGGGATTGCGTTTGTTTCCCATTTTTCTGTGTAAATGTGGTGTCACTCTTTATACGGCGTAAAGTTGAATCGCGCACTGATGATGTGACAAGGTCAATTGTTTTTGCACCAGGTACTTGTGTTGTCTGATTGCCATCTATTCCGCCATCATTCGAGTATGAATGAACCTTTTAAAGAGTTCACCTCATTAAATAATTTTTTCAGACGTAAAAAAGATAAATCATTTAAATGATCATAAATGCATGCTTTTAATAAATATACTTGTTATTACCTCCAAAAGTGTTAAGAACAGAATAGTGAATATTGCTTTGTAAATCATCTTTAATCTGGAAATATAACACAAGGACTCATAAACGTAAGGATCATTCAACATATGCAATGTCATATTAGGCTAAAAATCTAACATTGAAATATTATCATACTTAGAAAAATTTATCAATTGAAAGATCGACGTTTATAAAAGTCAATAATATATTTTAGACAGAAATGACAAAAAAATATTATTATAATATTTTTAACTCTTACCTTCCATCACGATAAATCCGTTGAATGATATGTTGCAATGAAACTCATGATGATAACAAAAGTGTTATCAATTTGTAAACAATGAAACAGATACCATGAGAGGACGGTCATCTATTGATAGGTAACATGTGATCTCGAGTATTTATAAACAAGGTTAAACGGATATTTATTTTATTTATGTGCATTGATATCATCAACAAAACGTGTCTATCTGGCACTCTACGTTAAGGAGACTGGAGGTCAACAAAACAATCAGATCTGTCTTAAACTTTTAAATGTGATATTGTTGGCCATAAACAATTATTAAGGATTAAAATAAACTAATATTTTAGCTTTAAAATTTGAATGTTCTTCATACAGAGCTCTTTATTTGAAGGAGAAAAATTTAGCTTTAAACAGGCCACGACCATAGAGCCGTCTTAATTAAGCATGGATTGTATTGCCAGGTGTTATGGTCATCTATTTGTTTTGATAACCGTGTAAACTTTTGCTGTACGAAAATGACACAACACAATAATCATACTATCAACACAATGCCCTCATTCCTATTGTTGACGGGCAAAAAGAAATAAAACCCACAAAAACAAAAATATAGAGCTTTATTTCAAATGAATCAGATATAAGGGTCTATGGCTCCTATACAAAGTCCAACAAAAAGAACTACTGCAATTTTTAATTGGTTATTGTATGTATCGTTATTTCAACAGTTTATCATATCATAATACTCTGAATTAAATTTCCTTTTTTCATCTTAATTTCTAATGTACCTGCCACTTAAGGTCTCGGAAAACTTTATATCTGTCATATTTTATTTTTAATGTACGTGAGTTTTATGTGCATTTCTGTCCTCTGCATGTATGTGGTCATGCAACTGATGGGATTCTTAATCATTCAATGATATACTAGTACATGTAAACAATTTGGACGGAATAACGTTTTATTGGAGATTTTTTAACCACATTAATTGCGTAAACCTTCGGTTAACTTGTTGGTGTATGGTCTGGTTGTATACTGGTTGAATGATTTAAGATAATAAAGGAAATAGTTTTCATTACAGATTTATACAATCAATTCATAAAGCCTATAATTATACGCTAGAGCACAATAGAAAGTTTGAACATCACAGCAGTGTTGGTTTTCATGCAAATGAAGGTTTGTTGTTCTGTAACGTGAATCTGGAAAGAAAATTAAGGGTGATTTTACAATATGATACATATTTTAAAAATAGAAATAATGTTTTGTTGCCTTTACTAGGAACTGGAACATACACTTGTTTTGGTTGGCTATCCGGTTTACGTACATCTGTGTAACTTGATAACCTGTAAGCAGAACAGTGTTTCAAAATTCATTTTGAATTTTCATAATATTAAAAACATTGAAGGTTGAATACATGTATTTATAATCATATGACTGACCAAGAGTGGTCCACAACTTTATAGGACGGTCGCAGCAGTCTGAATACCACAAATGCCGCAATTCCTGCTGATGACGCTACTGCTGACGCGATCAAGGCGTACATGGCGGCACTTGGTTCACAAGAGTAAGAGAGTTGATCGGGTTTACAACTATACATCGCTGAACATGGATCAGTGGAACATACGTCCTGATCTGCAAAGTACAAACATTACTGGCATGCATAGAAAACATAAGTTATTTAGGGATGGATGGTTCTGGTCATTTTAAAATGTATATTTGCCACTAAATATCGTATATATAAGGTAAAGGCCAATCTGATGGATAATTTGTTGACAACCCGGCCTCCTTATTGGTCGCATAATTTAGAATGCAATAACATATACTCCGTTATCATTGATTTACGTTTCCATAAAATCCATTTTTGTCAACTCTTAACTCTGAATGTTTCTGCTTTGTTTGATTTTAAATTGATGAACTAAAACACATAGTTGAATCGAAATTGGTCATTTAATAACAAAATGACGATAAACTTTATCACATATATACAAATTATATCCATATATTTCACATGACGGACCATTACCGACTATATATACCCCATTCATACCCCTGACAGGTGAGATATCAACATTTTGAAAAAAATATCTAATGGAAATAATAATTACCAAAGGGGTTATAATTTTCGAAAAACCATACAGAAATCTTATTTCCTGTAGGATAAACATACTTCCTACAGGAATGTAGAATACAGAGCCAGTTTCCCTGAAGGAAATTTAGTTTCTAAACCGGACTTTAAAATCTTATTGCATATTTGTTCAAATCCTACCGGAATTTACATTCTTATAGGAAGTACCTAAAATCCGGTAGCAAATTCTTTACATCTTATATGAAAATTGCGGGGGGGGGGGGGGTCTATATGAATAATAAGTTTCCCATAGGATTTTTTTTAAAGATAAATATCGCA